>NW_020664492.1:9064870-9193795 GCF_002925995.2 Terrapene triunguis | reverse complement strand
TTTAAGCCAGCACAGAAACATGTGAAACCAGAACAATGAGAAGAGGATCAGGCCCAAACTGAAAGTGTTATGGAGGCAAGGGCTCAGTCCTGTCCATATTGAAGTCAATGGGAAAACTCTAAGGCCTAGATTCTCAAAAGTAATTGGGTGTCTAATTCCCATAGATTTCAATGGAAGTTAGGCATCTAAATACCTTTCAGGATCTGGACCTATGTGACTTCAGTGGAAGTAAGACTGGGGTCATTCCATATAATTATAATAAATAATTTTGGAAATCCCAAATAATTAACAGGGTAATTTGGGTAGAAGAAATACTACAAATAATACAGTAGGTGAACGGATTTGGCTTGTTACCTTCCCAGATCTGAGTTGAGAGGGTTTTGTTGTGATTTCAGTGGGATTGCTCATGAGCCTAAAGTTTAGGCACTGCATAAGCCATTGTTGCAGGATCAGGCCTAAATGCTTAAGTCTAGCCAAGTACTGTATTTGGGGTGAAATTCTTAAGCTTTTATGTACCCAATTAGCTCATCACTTAGGAGCTGATTGTCAACTGGTGCAAACTGTCATAGCTCAACGGAGCTTATGATTGGGCCCCTATGGATTAATTGGGATTTAAGTAGCGTCTCTGGATAGTCTTTGTGCAGGCTGTCTGCAGGAGGGTAAATTCCAATCTAACTGAATATGGTTTGATTTTACAATATATTGTTCTTTGTGTTTTATGTGTTCACTGAAATATCAGTTTAAAAAATAAAAGAAAAAAAGAAGTGAGTAGTTAAAACTTCAGCCTCATTGGGATTAGTTAGAAGGCAATGATTGAGCAAGGCAGATTTAGAATAGATTTCTAACCATAAGGGTAGTTAAGCTCTGGAACAGGTTACCTGGGGAGGATGTGGATTCCCTGTCACTGGAGATTTTAAAGAACTGTGTGGACAAACATTTGTCTGGGATGGTTTACCGATACTTAATCCTGCCTCAGGGTGAGGGGATGGACTGGTCGGTCTCTCAAGGTCCCTTCCAGCCCTACATGTGTATGAATCTAGGTTTGCTCCTGTTGAAACCCTACTGAAAAATAAAAGCACACCTAGGAACAACTTAAGGCTTCTGTAGCCAATGACAATAACTTAATGTTCTATATCTGTCCTCTCAGCTCTTGTTTATCATGCTAACCTGCTGTACATTGCAGCCTGAAGGTGGGAGAAGCAGCTTTCACTCATCCCGCCTACACCGTGTCGGACTGTCAACTGCCAACCCTTGAAAGTAATCATTATTATGGCATGACAGAAAGACATTTACAGTTTACTCAGGTGGGTATTTGGGCTGTTTACGTTTGAATGTTGCCTGCAATATAGCAAATATAAAAATCTCAAATCAAAAGTGTGTCTGAAAAGTGCAAGTTTTACACCAAACTAATTTTTATTGATTGAACTCCTTTCCCAGTTGCTGTGAAGCTAAAATGAGTTGGTGTAAATATCTAGGATGAAAAAGCACAGCTTGCAACCATTCTGCAATTCTGATTATCTAACGCCCACATTTAATAACTATATCCTTTATTTAATGGCAAGCTGATTTTAAAAAAAATGTGTGTAAGTTCAGTTTGAATTCAGGCTATGGTAAATTTCATTAGAATAAAATTGCATTTCTTTAGTTGGCAGACATTTTGCGGCAGTCAGGGTTTGTTAAATTATTAACAAAAGGTAATTTTAATATTTTTATAAAAGCAAAGAAATAACTGAACTGCATTCAGGAGTAGATCTAAAACAGCCTCTAAAATGCATCTAATAGTTGTTTATGTTAAAAAGCAAGTTAAACATGGGTTTTTTTTGTCATCTGTATCATTATAGGCCAAATTCTGCTCTTGCATACATGTGTGCTACTCAAATTGAAGTCTTGTGCTGATTTTGAAATCTGAAATCATAAATAGTCAAATGTCTTCTGTGGAGCAAGGAAGGTACTATTCAAGGGGATCAGAATCTGACTCCTGGGTGAGAGCTATCCCCATGTATCCAGAGCCACAATTTGGCTCTCTATACTATCAGCATTAACTGAAGCACCGATTCACTGAAACATCCCTATTCAGCAAAGAACTTAAGCATATATTTCACTTTAAACACATTATTATATCTCATTAAAGCATTGGGACTTAAACATGTGTTAAAGTACTAACAGGGATGGACTTAAGCATGTGCTTAGATGCTTTACTGAATAAGGACCCAAAGAGTAACCATTAGGTGGAGGGAATTTTATTTCCATTTTTCTTGGCAGGTGCATGTGATTTCAGATCTTTCAGCTCACTTCAGTACATAGTTGTTGACTCCATATTTGATGATAGTGATAAAAAAAATCAGAGTAAAACCAGGAAAAAAGATTGTCAAATCTCATCCTACACTTAGTTTCCCATGAAATAGCTAACACACAATAACTAGTGTTATAATTGTTCCTTCCTGTAGTGCCAGATTAGGTCAGGGGTCTTTGAAGTGCTTGGCAAAGAGACTTAGTTCCTGGCAGAGGGCACCGAGGGTGAACGGGGATTTCCTGGGTAAGATATATGCATATTAGTTCACCAAAAGGTGGCATGTGAGGTCTCTACTGAGAGCCAGTTGCTCACTGGTCATCATAATCATTGTGAAATGTAGGTATGGATAATAATTGAGTTATGTATCTGTACTAAAAGTTCATGTTCTCAAGGTCTTAAAGGTAAGACAACTCACCATAAGGTGACATGCCTTGGAAAGGCTCTTTTCAGGCAGGAGGTAACAGATGCTGGGCTGTATTTCAAACAGCCCTTCTGACTTTCCCTCCTTACAAGAGCAATGCATCCCCCGCCTCCTCCAGGAGCTGGGGCTGTATTCCAGACAGCCCCCTGTGTCTCTCCCTTTAAGATATGCATCTCCCAGCTCTCCTCCTTGATCTGGGGCTGTAATATAGGTCAGCAGCAAGGCCTTAACCAGCTTCTCCTTCAGCTGGCCCCTTTTCCCCGTAGTCCTCAAGCTGATAGAGTTGCGCAGGCAGCCTTCTCCTGCTGGTATCTGCCCACTATGAGGGAGAAGGCAGCATATATGCTAGTCCCCTTCCCCAGCTCATCCCCTATTGGTTGAGTGAGAAGGGAGTCTTGCCCTGCCCCACTCTGTAAGGCTCCTGATCCCAGGTCCTTAAAGGAACAGTAATGAATTTCTCTCCATAAAGTACTACTCGCCCCCAGGACTGCTTCCTCTCTACCCATATCTCCTATTTCTCAGATCTTTGCCTATATGAGACTTCCTCAACTCTTAAAGAACCATGACTATGGGACGGGATTGCTGACCCTTAGGCCTTACTACCTTTAAAGGACAACCTAACCCCATCACAGTTCTGGACAATTGTGGTTGGAATGGTGGACCGCAAGAGGAGAGGTGTGGTAGTAGTGAAAGCAGTGGACTATCCTAAACAGCTTTTTAATGGATACTACAGATTTTGGCTGTTTGTCAAACATAGTGCCCTCAGTCCACCAGGGTTAGGCAATATTTTTACTTCCTGTTATTAGGTGAAGTGGGTTAGCAGGCAACAGTTTTAATGTAGCCCAGGGCAAAAGCAAGGAGGGAGGTTGAGTATATTGTAATAGAACTTCCCTGGATGTATTCCTGTTTGAACTGTAGCATATCTTTTAGAAAAAGATCCAATCTTGATGTAAAAGTTTCTAGATATAAAAAAATTCACCACAACCCTTGATAAAATGTTCCAGTGGTTAATTACTCTCCCTGTTAAAATTTTGCATCATATTTCTAGTCAAATTTTAGCTAACTTCAACTTTGTCTACTAGATTGAAGAGCCCTCTATTATCCAATTGCTGTTCCCTATGTCAGTACTTCCTGTGATCAAGCTGGTCCTTAACATGCTCTTTGATAAGCTAAATAAATTGAGCTATAAGGCTTGTTTTCCTATCCTTTAATCATTCTCATGGCTCAGCTCTGAATTTTCTCCAATTTTTCAACATCCTTCTTGAATTGTGGATACCAAAAGTGGACACAGTATTTCAGTACCATTCATACCAGGGCCAAAAATATTGCCCAACATCCAGGGACGCATTAGCCCTTTTGGCCACACTGTCATACTGGGAGTGCATGTTTGGCTGATTATCCACCATGAACCCTAGGTCTTTTTCAGAGTCACTGCTTTCCAGGATAGAGTCCCCTGTCATGTATATATGGACTACATTATTTTTTCCTAAATGTACAGCTTTGCATTTGGCTGTATTAAAACACTTTTGCTTGAGCCTAGCTTACCAAGCAATCCAGATCACTCTGTATCAGTGACTTGTCCTCTTCATTATTTACCACTCTCTCAATCTTTGTCATCTGAAAACTTTATCAGTCAAGATTTTACAAGGCGAGCGATAAAAATTTTGAATAGCATAGGACCAAGAACCAGTTGCTGTGACCCCACCCTAGAGACAAATATGCTTGACGATCATTTACAGTTACATTTTGATACCTGTCAGTTAGCCCATTTTTAATCCATTTAATGTGTGCCATGTTAATTTTATATTGTTCTAGTTTCTTAATCAAAATGTTGTGTGGTATTAAGTCAAATGACGTACAGACATTTAAGTATATTACATCAACACTATTACCTTTATCAAGCAATCTCATAATCATATCAAAAAAGTTATCAAGTTAGTTCAATAAGGTCTAATTTCTACAAACACATGTTGAGTGGCATTAATTATATTACCCTCCACTAGCACCACAATAATGCTGCTATATGGTAGAAGTGGCATCTTCCATCTAACCACCTATTTTCAGTCATTTATGTTCTCCCTCATCATGTCAAACTAGCCAGGCTCCTCTCATTAGGTTTCTGCAGGGACTAAGATGGTAAGAATCTTATCCCTCAAACTGATAGAGCTGCTTCATGGAGACTGGTACTTGTCATTTCTGAACCCCTGCTCTGCAGAAGACAATAGGAAGTAACCTGTGTGGTGATGGATCAATGAGCCCTCCACCAGCTCCTTTTCTGACCTGTGCTCCCCCACAAAGCCCTGAAAACCTGCACAGCTGGCTTCTTGGTGTAGCGATGGTGTAAATCCCACCTAGGAGCTCCCCAAATCCTAACTGTCCCCACCACATGCAGAAGAACCACACTGATTCTGCTGCATTTGGTGTAAAGAGGCTGGATTGGGACCTAGGACCTTTCCTATGGATTTAATATGTCTGCATCTGTAGTTTGACTAAAGGAAATTTTGCTTTTGAGCAGACTATGGGGTAATGATTGTCTAAATACTCAACTCAGGCTGAGCTAAAGTCTGTGACTGAGCAAAACCTCCCTTGAGTTGGAGGAGTGCATAGTTTGCCCACTCACTGTCAGGAATCAGGGCCTGCAACAGAGCTAGTCTCCAGGCAGCCTCATCAGTACAGTTGGCCTGCAGCAGGCTGCCTGAATGGCCGCACCATGTGATTGGCTGGCTGTGGGGTGGGGGAAGCAGGCCAGCTCTTAAATCATCATTATCAGCAGCAGCAGCTCACTGGCTGCACAATGCTCATGCCCACCACTGCACCAGCAATGTTTTACTTTGTTACTGGCCTGGCCTGGCCTGGCCTGGCCTCTGCCCTGTCCCTGCCTTGAACCGCTCCTTGCCTGCTGCCCTGCTTGCTCCAGTTCCTTCCCTCTGGTTTGACCCTTGACTATGGCTTCCAACTACTTGACTCTGACCTCAATCCTTGGTACCTGAAGCCTGCTCTGACCACTACGGCGGATGCCTGTTCCAATCACTAGGCTAGACTGCCCTTGTCCTGGTTGGCTGACATTCACTAATGGCTTGATCCTGCAAGGTGCTGAATACGCCAGCTCAGATCCAGCACTTAAGTAAAAGCTTAACTAGAAGCACATGAGTAGCCCCATTTACTTCAGTGAGATTACATGCTTAAGTGCATGTAATCCTGTAATCAGGACCAGAACTCTCAGCATTTTGCAGAATCAAGCCCTATGACATTGAGATAGGTTGTAAAACTACTGCAATAGTTGTAAGTTGCAAATGCCTCCTCTCAGATACTGATTTCAGGAGAGTTATTGGTTTCATATCTCTCCCTACAGTAATTTTGAACCTGTTTTCTTATTTTCCTGAATTTCAACTGCAATCAATATTCAGGTATCCACCAGAATCAACACAAGCAAAATAGAAGAAATACTCATTTTTTGTCATCTTTATTCCTTAGTATTCTCAAAAGGAAATTATATTCTGTTATAAATAAATTACAACGTAATTATTTAAATGTTTGAATACACTCAGACACATTCTGAGGAATGAGCTTTTTTTATTTTTTAAGAAATACAATATATATACACTCGTTACTCATTTGTGTAAAAATGACTGTTCCTCGGTAAATGAGCACATTGTGCACATTTTGTTCTCACCAATCTCTGCCTTTTGAGATCTCATGCTCAATAATCCCTTTCTTCCTACATCTCATGGATTAAGACTTCTCTGCCAGCGTGACAGACTTTAAATAACCTAATGACTAGGTGCCTGCAAAATCCCTTTGCCTGTGTTATAAATAACAATATGTAGTCCTCAGTGAATACTAAGAATGTAAATCAGCACTGCTCTTGCTGTTTATAGTATCAGAAAAAAACCGCAATTGAATTATAGCCTTATGTTCAACCATGGACCATGAAATTAGTAGGTAATACCAATGTACTGCAACTCATACCCTTAAAAAAGGATCAGAATTGAAATTATGGAAAACATTTTTTAAAAACAACAACTATTCTTTGTAGCCCATTTGGACCATCACTGCATCATTTGTGACAGCAAGGGGTGAAAAATCAAATCTGCATTTGATTGGCAACTGCTTATTAACTACTGAAAATGCTCTAAAACTGGTAAATAGCAACATAAACCCTACTGTATAATTTCACTTTAAATTTTTCCTTTCTTCTTATTCTTGTATAACACATCTACTGTTCACTACTAGTGGTACGTCTTTTAGATAGTAAGTTCCTAGAGACAAAGAGTAAGATTCAATTCTGTTTAGTTACATGGGTATAAATCTCAAATAACTACTGACTTCCATGATGTTACTCTAGATTTACACCCGTGAGGTATAATTGAGGAATCTGCCTGTGCAATTTATGGATTCTGTGTGAGATTATGAACTCTCTGTATGTGTCTTTACCAAACTGCACACTCCATTTTGAAGGTGTAGCCTTTTGTCTTCTCTGTTTTGTCAGGGAAGAGGTCACCTTGGCAACAAAGTCACCTGGCAGAGGTCTATGATCCCCTGAGGGGGCTGAGCAGGACATCACCTGACAAAAGTTATAAAAGTTTATCACTTTATAAAAGTTATAAAAAGACATGAGCTGCTTTACTCACAGTCCCATTTTTCTCCCACTGAAGAGGAGGAAGAAACAACCCAACAAGTAGGGGCCTGATGAGGCAGAGGACCCTGCCTATCTTCCTGATGGTCCCCCACCACCAACCAAGGGAAGGGTGAGCTAATGAGGGGCATGTGTTTAGAATATTTATTGTTTTCTAAGCGATCTGTACTGTCTTGTGCTTTATCTGTTATGTAAAAAAGCAATGATGTTAGAACGCTGTGCAGTGTGTAATAGGCTTTACAATCACTATTTGCATCCTGAGAGAATTACACTGTAACCCCGAGGCTTACACCTGGGGTGGAGTTCTGTGTTTAAGTAACAGGGGAGTCGGTAGGGTCAACACTGAGCCCAGGAGTGGGTAGCTGGCCAGCAGGTTCCAGCTCTCACACTCGAGGGTCTGTGCCTGAGGGTGTGCCTGGGGACCCCAAGCTTGGCGCAGTGGCTGGGCTCTGTTCAGCTACTGGAGGCTTAAAACACCTGGTGATCCCACCACAGGATCTCCTCACAGAAATCTAGTGAGTGTCCAAGAGAGGGCACTCGACTGGGACCTGTGACGACCAGGAGAACACTGAGCAGAATTTGGGCCATCTATTGTTATTTGTGTCGTGTCCTGTTGAGAGCAGACTTCTGGCATTTAAATAGTAATAAATAATAATACATTGTCATCTGTTGACCTGTGATCCGATCTTGACTTCAGAAAAAAGGATTTAATTAGCTTGCTATTATGTTATAGGGTATATTGCTGACAAGATATATATAACGCTGCTAAGAGGTATAATACTGACAGATTATATTAAAATGCTTTGTAGAATAATGTGAGCTGAAATGTAAGTAAAAGAACTCAAATGATGAATAATAATGGGCTTTGCTATAGCATAAAGTAATTAGTGCGAGGCCTAATGAGGTAGGCTTGATAATTAGTTAGCTGAAGTAGGCCTAAGGGTTTGACATAAGGTCATAAATGGTGTACTTTCATGCTATGTGACAAACAAGTTAAGTGCAGTAAAAATAGGTAACTGCATAATTGCACAACTAAGCTTGAAATAGAGTATTTTTAGGTATTTTTGCAAGTACTGTAACTATACAGATAACCGCATTGATGCATAGAATTTATTAGGAAATTAATTGACACAAATAGCCCGTGTTAACAATTGCAAATAGGATTGTGGTCAACCTGCATAACACTGTGACCCCAGAAATCCCCCCCATGCCAACTGGCAGAGAGCCCCCCATATTGTAGCTCACATCAGGACTCATTGCCCCAAAACATTGTTGTCATAATATATATCCCAAAGGTGTCATGTAAGGTATCATATGTAAACTGGTGACATGCTGGTCCTGAAAGTCATGGTGTGATGTATGTACAGGCTGTAGAGAATGAGTTATGGATGTGTCCTGGAAATACATTCTCAAAATGTGTCTGGAAGACAGAGTGGGCACGCATTGGCTCACAGGTCTGGGTGTCCTGAGCAAGATGTCACAACCACACATGGACAAAGGGCAGGACCAAGGTTTATTATGGTAATTGAAATGGTCAAATATGTGTAGGTAGAATAAGATAAAAGATCTGAATATTTTCCCTGAAAATTGGGTGCATTGGGTCCCTGAAACAGCGTACACTGTATCTGCTATCTTTGTTTTCCATGAATCTTAGGAATGTGTGAGTATGCCAATAATCCTAAGAGCTATTTCACTGTTTGTGATTTTGTGATGTTTGGTTATATCAATGAGTGGACTTATTTGGATGTTAAGTAAAGTTTTTATCTATATCTGTTGTGTGTCTCACCAATCCTTTACTCAACAACAATCTTCTATGAAGCTGCATGGGAAGGAACTGTGTTAGTAACAAGTATAATTTGAAATTCTTATAATTCACCAGGCTACACTTCTTTCTTATAGGTAATAGGCCCAATTCTCTTTACCATATTCATTGAAGTATGCCTAGTTAGTATCCTGTTACATGAATAAGAACAAAAGGATTTGGTCCTACACATAGTTTGTTTGTGCCTGCCTACTGTATCATAATGCTAAAATCAAACATGTTTAGCCACCACCCCTCATTCTTCTTCATTTTTTTAATATTTTCTTGACTTTGCAGGTCCTAATTTACAGTAACCAGAGCCACTAATGCACTTTCTGTACAAATAGTAGGCAAGGTCTAATGAAATCCCATCTTCATTTGATCTCTACATCTCCATTAACAATGTTAAAAGGAGTTTACTTACTGTAACTGGAGATTCTTCAAGATGTGTGGTCCCTATCTGTATTTCACATATGAGTATGCATGCACACCATGTGCCCGAGTCCTGAAGTTCTTCAAAGCAATGTCTGTTGGCCCACACATGCTCAGTAGCTCTCCTTGTTCTCCTGACTGAGGGTATAAGAGGCAGTGTGGTTTGACACCCCTCCAGTTCCTCGTCTTACAACAAATCCAACAGGTTCCAAAGCAGAGGGGATGGAGGGCAGGTAGTGGAATACAGATAGGTACGACACATCTCAAAGAACTTCTAGTTACAGTATATAACTCCACTTCTTCTTCAAGTGCTGGTCCCTATGTTTATTCCACACATGGGTGATTAGCAAGCGGTGTTCAAACTGGAAGGAAGCCAGTAACAAATATGCTGCTGATGCCCCTGCTGTGTCCGCAGCCAAGGCATGAACTAGAGTGTACTGTGTCACGAACATGTGGATAGAACTCCAAGTGGCCACCCTGCAGGTGTCCTGCAGCAGAACCTCAGATAAGGATGCTGTGGAAGCAGCTTGTGCTCATATGGAGTGAGCTGTGACACTTGCTCTCTTGTCGCACAGTAAGATGCATCCCAAAACCCACTTAGAAATCCTCTGGGAAGATAAAGCTAGCCCAACGATCTCTCTGTTATGGCAATAAACAGTCTTGGTGATTTTCTAATAGGTTTGGTTCTTTGTGGGTAGAATGCCAGGGCATGCTAAACTTTGAGGGAATGAAGTCTTTGTCTTTAGAGGAAGCATGGGCTTTTGGAAAAAAAATACAGGCAGTGTTTGATTAATGTGGAATTCAGATACAATCTTGGAAAGAAATTTGGAGTGTAGTTGGGATGTTTTCTTTATGAAACATTGTATAAGGAGGATCTGCCATGATGAATCTAAGCTCGCTGACCCTCCCGTGATAGCCACTAAGAACACCACCTTCATGGACAGGTGCGTCATGGCACATGTTGACATGGGTTCGAAAGGTGGGCCTGTGAGTGTCAACAAGATGAGGTTAAGGCTCCATTGAGGTGTAGGTTTAAGCACAAGTGGGAAGGTCCTGACATAAACCATGTGTTAGTATGGTGAGTAAAGATGGAACATCCTTCCACTGCAGGAGGAAGGCACTTACTGTTGCTAGCTGTACTTGCAGTGAACTAATAGCAAGACCTGACATCTTCAGGGAGAGGAGATAGTCTAGGACAATTGGGATACTCTGTAGAATGTTGGTGGAGTTGTGCCAGGCTAAAAAAATCTCCATTTGGCCAGATAGCAGGTTCTAGTCGAGTCCTTTCTACTTTGGTTAAGGCTGTTCCAAAGTGGGGCCAAGCATGAGTGTTCTACTTCCGACATCCATCAGGCTGTGAGGTGGAGTGAGCTCAGGTTGGGATGCCTTATTTCCCACCCCCTCTCCCCTTCCTGGATTAGCAGATTTGGGAATGGGAGGATCCTGATTGGTAGGCGGGCAGACATCATTAGAAGTTCCATGAAGCAAAACTGTCTTGGCCAGTAGGGTGCTAGGAGAAGGATGTTGGCACTGTTTCAATGTATCTTCCCTATGACTTGTGGAAGTAGGGGAATGGGAGGAAAGGCATATCTGAGGCTATTCATCCAAGACAGCAGGAGAGCATCACCCTGGGAGTCCTGACCCATGGCTCCTGGGACAATATAGAAGGAGCTTTCTGTTTGTTTGGGACATAAAGAGGTCTCATAGTGGAGATCCTTATTGTGTAAATATCTCACTTAGGACTGTATCTGGAATTTCCCACTCATGGTCTGCCAAGAAGTTTCTGCTTAGTTTGTTTGCAAAGGAGTTGGGAATACCAGGGAATCATAGAATATCAGGGTTGTCCAGGACCAATCCCCAGACAGATTTTTGCCCCAGATCCCTAAGTGGCCCCCTCAAGGATTGAACTCACAACCCTGGGTTTAGCAGGCCAATGCTCAAACCACTGAGCTATCCCTCCCCCCCGTGCGGCCTGTGTCGTGATGCCATTCCTGATGCACCAGTTCCAAAGTCTGTTGGCTTGAGGCAGAGGGAGTGAGATCTTGCTCCTCCCTGTTTATTTATATAGACCACCGTGGTGATATTGTCTGACATTATCTGTATATGGAGTGAGCATATAAGTGGAAGGAGGGCCTTGCAAGCAAGTCAGATGGCCCTTAGTTCCAGTATGTAGCCTGGCCTCTCATGGGGTCTAGGTATCCTGACCAGTGTCATTGTCCAGGTGAGCACCCCACCACAGGAGGGAGGCATCTGTCACTATGGTGGCCATGGGCATGGGAGGGCTGAAGAGAACCCCCACCATGACCCTTTCCGGATTTGACCACCAAGCGAGGAAGGAGTTAATTCTGGTGGGAACTGACACTGTGGAGTTGATGTGGTCCTTGTTCATTTGACAGATTGACTGGAGCCAATCTTGCAGACACAGCAAGTGGCATCTGGCAAACGGCATAACGTAGGTGCATGCAGCCAGGTGGCCTTACAGTGAAAGACACCTGTGGAAAGTAGTTTATGGTCTGTGGGTAATGCATGAAATCAGGTTGCTCATTGTATGAAACCCATATGCAAAGAGGAATGCTCTGGCAGAAACCAAGTCTGTCCTCATCCCTATAAAGTTTATTGTCTGCTACCACAGAGAAAACCTTCATAAATACTCTGGGTGCTATCGTGAGCCCAAAGGGGAGGACCTGAAATTGGAAATATTCTTGGCCAACTGTAAAACACAGGAAGTTCCTGTATGATGGGTGAATGTCCACAGGGAAATACATGTCCTTCATGTCAAGAGCTGCAAAACCACATCCCTTCCTGAAGGGAGGAGATTATTGATGCCAACATAATCATCCAGAATTTCAGCTTTCAAATAAAGATGTTGAGTTGCCAAAGGTCAGGCTCCTGGTACTGCTGGTGGTGATCTGGGAAACAGGCAAAGAAAGACTGACCACGTCATCTGGGGTTGATGAAGAGGGATCCGTCAGTACCTTTGGCTCCAGTTCTGGCTATTCCTCTTTATACACCAACAGAACCAGTTGTCGAGAGGAGGAGAAGTGGTACGACTCCTGAGAAGGGCGTGGACTCTTGCCATATGTATCCCACAGACCCCAATAAGGCCAGAAAGATGGATCAATCGGTTGCTGGGGACCCCAAGAGAATCAGTACCAGTGGTCCTGGGGGGGGGGCCATACCCAGAGAAATGGCAATCATAACCCCTTGACTGTCTGTTGGGGGTCGAGTGTCTCCATGGAGATACTGGTGCCGCCATCTCCTCTAATTCATCCAAGTCTGAAAACTGTTCCAGTGGTAGCAGTGGGGTTGTTGGTACTGGGACACTCCTGGCAAATGGCTGGAGGTGGGATGGCTCCTGGGACATTGATATAGACTCTTGTTTCAGAGGAAGGACATCCCTCAGGAAGGCAGCATTGGAAAGAAGTGGAGACTGTGGATAAGGAAGGAACATATCCTCCGGTGTTATGTATATTTCTATATGCCCTGGTGTCCGAGGGGTTCCAGCAGTCACGTGTGAAGGACCTGGCACATCTGTGGCAGACGGACATTCTTTAGCTGAATGAGGTGGTACCGACAATGGGTCTGGACCAGCACTGGTAGATGGAACCAATGAATGTCTATCCTTATGTTTCAGTACCAAGGTGACTGACGGAACTGGCAGATCTTTCTTTTTATGTATCTTGCCTTCAGTAGAGCTGGCTCCTTTGGTTCCATATGTGATGTCTCACCTGACCTGGTTAGGCTCAGAGAGGAAGCATGTTTCTTATGGACAGTTCTTGAAGGAGATCTATCCTTGCACCCCTGAAAATGCCCTCTATTCTCATGGGGACCCTAGAAGAAGAGTCCTTAGGCTTAGATGTTGAAGGCTCTGCTCCAAGGCATGTGCTTGGAGGGGCAATGCTGGTTAGCTGAGGCTGATGTATAGGGAGGTCTCTTTGGCCTGGACTGGAGAGGGGCCTCATAGCCTTGTCCATCAGGTGCTTTCATATGCATAGCTCCCAGGCTGCTTGAGTTCTGGGTGGGAAGGAGTGACATTCCTGCAAAGTGCACAATCTATGTGCCTCACCCAGACAGTACAGGCACTGTTGATGTTTGCCACTGATGGAGAAGGAGCAAGGGCAGGAGATGCAATCCTTGAATCCTGGGACTCTGGGCATAGTCCTGGAGCTGGGGAGGGGTTCCCCAACTGAGGGAAAGAAATTCTCTGTGCTAACTATAACTTTAACTACTAAGCTAAAATATATAACCATTTACAAATATTTTCTTTCTTTGCAGGTTATACAACTAAGTGACAGAGGGCACGATTCTGACTCAGGCCATGCAGCCATAAGAAGGAACTGGAGAGGTACCGACCCTCACTGCCACTTGCACAAGGAGCTCTACTGCGCATGTGCGGGCCAATGGACACTGCTTTGAAGAATTTCCAGACTCACGCTCAGGGTGTGCACACATGCCCATGTGTGAAATACAAATAGGGACCAGCACTTGAGAAGAAACAGCCACTATTCCTTCCTAGAGCCAATTCTTTTTTCATGTACTCTTATTCTCAAAGTTTATAACTATTTTATTTTTCACTATTAGCTTATGTTTTCAGTCGCCTATAATAGTGCTTTAATCCACTAACACAAATAAATCAAACAATGACATCAATCCAAAACGTTAATAGCAAAAAAATCTTGAACTGCCTTTTCAAACCATCCCAAACATTTGCTACTTGAATATTATGGGGTAGAGAGTTTCAGCAAACTCGGGCTAGAAAAACTGAGAAAATGCAAATGGAAACAATTAGTAAAGTAGGGTTAGTAAAGTGGGTTAAGTTTAATTAAATGTGCATAGATGTGAGCCAAATTCCTGAATATATGTATAGAAGATGTCATTAAAATTCAAAGGTTAATAATAATATGATGGTATTTGGCACTTCTGTAGCACTTTTCGTTTGAGTCTCTGAAAGCACCTTCTGAATATTAATTAAACCTCGATGCTCTGTGAGGTAGGTGAATAATTATATCTCTATGTTAAACCTGGGTAAACTGAGGCTATGAGAAGTAAAGTGACTTGCCCCAGTTCAAATACTGAGTTATTGGTAGCACAGATGGAGCCTAAACAATGAATTCACAAAATTCAAACCCAGGCTGATTGTGAATGTATTCACCTTATGAACTAACTTCTCTCACAGATCTATTCTTAGAACCTAATTCAGAAGTTGCACACAATTTACTCTTCAGGTCTGAATTTGGCCCTTGCAACTTGGAGAAAAATATTTGCAAAGACTGCAAGATAAAGCACTGGGAAGATTGATAATGTTTTGCTATGAGAGAGACAAGGTGGGTGAGACAATATCTTTTATTGGAACAATTTCAGTTCATTAAAGAGACAAGCTTTGGAGCTTGCACAGCTTCTTCTTGACCCGAAGAATAGCTCTGTGTAAGCTCAAAAGCTTGTCTCTCTCACCAACAGAAGTTGGTCCAATAAAAGATATTACCTCACCCACCTTGTCTCTCTAATATCCTGGGGCTGACACAGGTACACTGTATACAATGTTTTGCTATGTCAATGGTTCGACTCAGTTGAAACCACTGGTCTGAAATGAGTATATTGAACCTAACTATTTAAATGGAACAATCAACCCATTAAACTGTAACATAATGAAATGGGCTGTCTCAAGCACTTCCACTGAGATCTCAATAGAAGAACTGTAGCATAACAAAGTGTCTCATACACTAAGAATCAGAGTGCATTATAAGGGACTGACTCATATGCTTGGGAGAGAGTGATATTGCTTTGTTCTTTTAAGTGAAGATTAAATAACCACAAAAATCAATTATAAAGCAATGGTAATGGTCTTATTTTGAGTCACAAACACTGAAAGCAAAATATGCTATTACTTTTCCCAGACCAAAACAGATTGTGTATTTGGCCTTAACTAGTGCCTTACAATTCACCCCTTTCTGCTGAGGCATGAGAGGACATATGTATGTAACCCTTCTGCCCATCTAAGTTGGCAGCAACAAGGGCCGGGTTCTATATCTAGGGGTTCCGTTTCAATAACACAATGCAAAACCGGCTCGAGCCCCCACCCAGTGACCTGGGACAATTACACACCACCCCCCTGGGTACCTCTAAGAGGCAATACTTCCCCTCTCGCAAGCACGGAGTCTGAGTGTAGCAGAAAATGTTTAATAACATGAGGTAAACGACATCAGCATAAAATTGGAAAAACACCACAAACAGGATTCATAACACAAACCATGAGCAAAACCCACCCCAGCAAATTGGGCTGTGTCCTTTCCCTTTGGTTCTTGAATCCAGCAACCCAAAAATCACCCAGAGTGCCCAAAGTCCAACACCCCCAAAGTCTCTTGGGTCCAGCAACCACCCAAAGTCCCAAAAGTCCAACAACCCCCAAAGTCTCTGTCCCTGGTCAGTGCAGAGTAAAAGGGGGGGGGGCACGCAGGGTGTTAAGGGGCACCTTACGTGATCCGAGGCTGGCCAGCCGTCTGTTTCTCCGTGGGGGTTCCACCGCAGCCTTTACCACGAGCCAGTCCACTTTCCTGCCATCCCACGAACTGCTCTGCTCTACAAGCTGCTCCGCTCCGCTCCACTCCGCTCACCGACCTGTGAGCCGTTCCAGCCGTCCCCACAAACAGCTCCGCTCGCCGTTCCTTGGGCCACTCCAACCGGCCCCGCAAGGCTCCGTGCCGCTCGCTGCTCCTCCAGTCATCCCCACAAATTGCTCCGCCAGCTGCTGAGCAATATAGCTTCAGGCTCCCCCACTAGTTAACACAGCACTCAGTGATCTCAGCTCTTAATAACATCAGCTCTTTTGTGATTTCAGCTCTTAGCGATTTCAGCTCATAGTATAGTAGGGGAGCCCCAGTGCTGGTGCACCATTGGCCCAACGTGAATTCAGCTCAGCAGCCTGTAACTAGACTCCTAAGGGAATCAAAGTTAGCTCTGACATTCAACAGTGGCGAGAGAAGGCAGTGCAATTGGTGTTTCAAACCCTCAGAGGGGGCCCATACCATCAGGCACAAATACCTGTCCCCATCCTCTCTCAATTCACTGGGTTTTGTAACCCATGCCCCTTGTCAAGCAAGTGCTACTTAGGTAATGGTGAAGGACTCACTCAGTCCTTCTGTCATACAACAGTTCCACTGGCCTTGATTCACAGAATCAGGGTAACAAAACTTTATTCTTCCTGCCCCAATAATAGAGAAACTGGGGATCCCACACCAGCCAAAGTAACCACTTTCAGTTGCTGTGTTTCATGCCAGGCGAGTGGGTGTGCCTATGCAAACAAGATCAGCCCCTGGAGTTCTTTTCCACACTCGCCGTAATTCACCACCAGATGTCAGGGTAGAGCTCATCCTGACTCTGCTTACATCTATATATATATAATTTTAAAGGGACATTGGCAATATTAAAAAACGTTCTCTCCCTGGACATCTTCTACTTGTAATTATTACAAGTAACAATTAACTTGCTATAACTGAAAGAGACATAGAAAAAAGAGGATCCTTTTCAGTTTGTTTATTTTGGACATTTGAGAGAAAAATACCCTCCCCTGTCTTTCTACACATGGGGAAGAGGGGCAAGAGAGACATGGGGTTGCTGCGATTGATGGGTGTGGCAGGGGGCATGTCAAGCATCCACTCCCATAGCCATTTGTTTGGGAATTGACAAAATGCTGGATCCCCTCCCTACACCACCACATGGTAGTGGAGCCATTGCATGGACAGCATAGAGACCTGCTCCCATCCCTTGCTTTGGAGGGGAGGCAACCCCTCCCTTTTTAGCTACAGCAGGGGTTGGCACTGCTGGGGGAAGGAGGTGCACAGGAGTGGCCATGGACCAGGGGTATCACCTGGTCCATGGGTATCACCTCTTGTGCCCTTGAAGTCCCAGTGCCATTTCCATGGATGCATTATGAGTGGTGGCCTCAGAGATGGGTGAGGTTTTCTTTACACATCATTGTCAAGGAATCATGGGCCTAGGATTGTCACATAGTAAGGAGAGAGAGTCATAGTTTCCAAAGAACTTTACAACAGAGGTGGCCTGCTGGCAAGGCAGTGATGCTGAGGAGGGGAGCTGGAAGATAGCTGCCCCATCCCAGTTTGAGGAACAGACTAGGACAAGGAGATCTCAGTGAACAGGAACCAGGACCTCGGTGAGAACCGTTCACCTTGTGGCTGGCAGACAGTTGATTCACCCCATTTGCCAACAAAGATTCACAGGTGATGCCCAGCCAGTTGTGGAACCTTGGTTCTGACAGGCATAGGACTAGTCAAGAAACTGAGGCAAGCAATGCCTGCAATGCCATGCTTGGCTAGAATAGGGTGCTGCAAGTCAGGCATGCCCTTTTAATGGGGTGCTGCAAGTCAGGCATGCCCTGTTAAGGTAGCTGTCACCATCTTTAACACATACAGTTCACACTTATAATATCTATTAATCATTTATAAACAGAACCTTAATAGAAAGTGTGACCAAGTAATAATATATATGACGCTGGGAGGGGCTATAGAGTTCTGTTTGTTTATAATTGAATAGAACATTACAAGCAGAATAAAGGTATGTTAGAGCACATTTCCTCTCTATTTTTCTGCATGTCCTTTAGGTTAGTCAAGAGGCTGCTTCTTCCCAGGATTTTCAGGAGTCCACCAGCTGCCTGCTCCCCTATCATCAGTCTTTTGAAGGCTGCCTGATATGCCTGCTGTCTTGCTGATCCTGAAAGTGTCTTCAGAGGTGGATGTCTTGCTGTTCCTCAATCCTCTTGTATTTGACATTAGTGAGGCAGAAAATCTTCCTGCTCCCCACTGCTATTGCTGTAGCACTCAGCTGGAGCCCGGGAGATTGGTCGCATCCTCAAATTACAGCAAGTTGGCAAACTCTCCAGCTGTCAGGTGCAGGCTGGTGTTCACTTTAGAACATATGTGAAAAGTTGGGATTGCTGTGTGCTGCTCATGCAGCCACTCCAGCAGGTGCAGAGTAGAATTCAAATGAATCAGTACCTCTTGTTGTTTCTGGTGGCAGGGAAGGGGACCATTCTGCACCTGCAATACCTTAAGATTTGTGCTAGGAACAACTAAAATGGCTGCAGAGCTTATGTCCCACTGTGAGTATTCTGACTGTATTGTTGCTTCTCAGGTACACCCCCACAATTAATATCAGCCAGTGTGTGAGACAAAGAAGATGAACAAACCTCTTGTCATTCTCTGTATGCACTTATTGGCACCCTTATGAACCCAGAAAGAAGCTAGTCAATCAATCAGCTTGTTCAACAGATGGTGTACTGTACAAAGACCCAAACCACATATTCACAGAGTCATCCTGTCAGGAGCTGCTAATATCGTCTCCAAAGCTGATCAAATAATCACTCAGTTGTTTTCCACTCCAAAAGCATGGACCCTCTTGTCAGACATGTTTGGAAAAGCTTTAGCAGAACTTAGAGTAGCTTTGGCAGCTGTTGCTGAGGAAATGGAACCAACATCCACATGCAGAAGCATATCTTCTTCCATACACAAAAATAACAATGCCCAATATTCTTGCAACTATGTAACAGAGTAGCAAAAGTGGGATGGATCTGATGGTACTTAGTGGAGCATTCAGTAGAGTTTCCCCAAGTGGCTGAGTCATGTACTTGGTCCCACTTCCTACTCCTGGATTTCTGCCCTTTTCAGGGACATAGGGAAAGATAATTGTAAGACAACAGAAAATCAGCATAATAGGACAAAGACAATAGAAAGTCTGATACTCCACTCATTATTACCAGGGGTAATACCAGGGGTAATTACCATTGACTTCCATGGAATTAATACTGAGTCTTTCAGAAGCAAGTGACAGAATGTTGTCCAAGATCCCTGCTTTGAAGATCTAACAATCTAATTTTAGCTGAGACATGATGAGTGGGGCTAACAGTTAGGGAAGGAATGTGGAGACAGTGAATCTGCATTGGATGGCTCAATTGAAGTCTTTAATTTAATTATAATTACAGACTATTCATGGGCATCATGAATATAGCTAAGGCTGTTTGCTTTCACTGAGTGCCAGTAGAGACGAGATGCCCTGACATTTTTGCATCAATTCCCCCGCTAGCTTTCTGCCAACGTATGATACAAACTGTGTAGGCGATGTCACTGGTGTCAGCTACAAAAGCTCCCAAGTGCAATGCTTTTTTGTCTTTGCCAAATTAAACAATGTACTGCTGGTGGGATATGGATGTGCACCACCTCCTACCACAGCACAGGCTACTACTGCTACCAGCTGCCTAGGGGAAGCATGTGAGGGGCTAGTAACAGCATCGCTCCCACTCTCCTTACCAGCTACTCTGGGCTCTCTGTCAGCAGCTGCAACAGGCCCCTCTCCCAGTTCATACAGTTCTATTGTGCTGCAACAGGAAATGGACATTAACATGCTATCTCCTCTTGCGCTGCCACTACTCAATCTCACTTAGCCTCTGGCACTGCCTGAATATAGGAATTGCAAAGCAAAAATGAATTCTGTTTGTGCCTTTTACAGCTAGTTTTCTTGCGGTGTTTAATGATAGACTCGGAGTTTTTCTTATAAGATCTTATTTTGACAGTTTGGCTCAAAGTCTTTAAAATCTGCATTTATGTATAATTTTTTTTTTAAATCTTCGAGGATTTTTCAATTTATTTTCCACCCAAAGCTATGGAAACACAGAAGCCCTTCTAACATGCAAGAAGAGAAGAGAATTATCTGAGTCATAGCTGGTTGCTAAGTGGGTAGCAAATTAATGTATTAGGGCACCTGCCAAAACCAGACATAAACCCAGATTATGTCTATCTAACAGGGTGCATGGCATGTTCCCACAACACTAGCTTGGATTGACAGCTAGTGCAGAAGCTGGATAAGACCATTAACCCTTGCCTTCTTTTGGGTGTCTGTCACCACTGCTGGTGCTGCCCTTCAACTCAATTCCGCTTCTGCTCAGGATGAGCACTATGAAGGATCCTGGTTGTGTCCCGCAACTGAGAGAGTGCAAGTGGGGAAAGGGTCCCCGGCATCCTCTCCAATTGTGCAAAGTGTCTGCTGCAGACAGACTAGGGGATTATTTTTCTGACCTTGCTGGAGCAGAGTGATTCTGCTAAAATGACCTTCTGATCATATGGATTAGGTTCAGCCAATCAGGGATACAGGGAGCATGCGATTTACCTTTGGTGATGGTTCCCAATGAAGCCAGGCTGAACCTGACATACAGTTCACCTTTTATTTCATATGCAAAGAGTAAGGATGAATGCAGGTTAAGATGAAGAAATGGAACTTTATTAAACCCAGTGTATTGCTCTGTCCATGTGGCTGAGTTGCTTCCAGCCTAACTCCCTGCCTTCCCTGTTTTCCTGGTGTCCTTCTCCGGAACATGGACCCCAGTTCCACTGATCATGATACATCTTCCCTATTTTACAAATGTTTTAATATAAACATTTTAAAACAAATAATTGATGTCCAGATGCCCACCCTATGTCCCTTTGGATATGCTAGCACATAGCTGAACTGGAGTCTTGCCTTTACCATACACTCAGCTGGTTACCTAGTCTTTGGGACAGTTTGGTCTCCTCAAAAGGTGACCACATCAGGAGTGACGTGTCTCTGTCACCCGTCTCAGAGTCTAGCAAACTATCTTTTTGTGGAGTCTCCTCCCTCCCTGTTGGGCTGGCCTCCAGACAGTCCTCTATCTCTCCATTCCGTGATGAGCTCTATATCGCTATAGTCTCTGGTGTTGTGTCTGCTGGCTTGTAAGTGCCTCCTGTTACTTTGGATCACTCATCCCTCTTGTGTAGTCAACTCATATAACCTGGGTGCCACTGCATCTCTCATGACTCCTTTAATCCACTCCTTCTGGTGTGTCTCTAATGGCTGGATTTTCACAGGAATGCCTCCCTCCAGGGCCAGTAGGTATTTGGCTGACATGTTTGTTGGCCTTCTCCTCTCAGTGATGTCTCCATCTTTCTGGGTGCAACAGGTCTCCCCTCATTGTCACAGGGTTTTGATCCTTCGTCCCATCAGCGCCTGAGCTGGATTGGTTTGGCACCGCTGGGATGGAGTATTCCTGTGTGCCAAAAATGCTAACAAGGGGTCTGAACCAGAAGAAACAGCCTTGTGTAACAGCCTCTTAGCTGATTTCACCTTACCATTACTCTGTGGGTAGGCTGGGGAGGAGGTGTGGTGGACAAACTCCCATTTGCGTTCAAATTTCTTGAATTCTTTCCAGGCAAACTGGGGGTCCATTGTCAGTAAACACAGTGTCTGGAATGGCATATCTTGAAAAGTGGACCCTCAGTGTGACAATCATTGACTTGCTTCTTATATTAGGCAGGGCATCGACCTCCCAAACAGTTTAGTAGCTGTTCACTGTAATCAAGTACTGCTTTTCCTTGAAGGTAAATAAATCCACTCCCACCTTTTCCCATGGTTGGGTGGGCCACTCATGAGGTAATAGAGTCTCTTTCTGCTGACAGTTACACATGCCTGGCAGGTGTCCTGCCCTTCTGTCAAAGAGCAGAGTTGTGTATTCATTTCCAGCCAGTAAACACACTCTTGGGCCCATCTAAGACAGCTGTTAATGCCCACGTGTGCAGGGAGGCATGGTATTTACCAGGTAATATCATGGCTTTTACCCCCATGAGAAAAACTAGTTAGTCCCAGTTTAAAGTAATTTCTGTTTTAAACAAACTGTTTTATTAATGCACACATTACTCTTAGTTTAAGTTACACATTCAAATTTTGGTTGCATAAGTAGATTCATAGATTAATTTCGGATAGTACAAATACAAAGCAAAATTGCAGTGGCTGTAATACTAATATATGTAATTATAATATTGGACATCAGAATGTCTGTATATATTTTGGTTCAGTATTTTCTTAAGGAAGGAATACATGTCACAACTCTTTTCATTTTTCAGTATTATATAAACAAAAGTCAAAAACATTTGATTTATATGAAAACAACAATAATGCAGAGTTGTAGGCTTGAAGCATTAAGCAATCAGAAGCAATCAGTTGCAGACTACCAGTCCAGGCTCCCTTTGGTCATGAAGCATTCTGTAGCAGAAGACCGACTTTCATGTACTGGATAGACTGAGGCTAGGTCTACATTGGGGGGGGTGTCGACCTAAGATACGCAACTTCAGCTACACGAATAGCGTAACTGAAGTCGGCATATCTTAGGCCGATTTACCCGGCCATGAGGACGGCGGCAAGTCGACCGCTGCCGCTCCCCCGTCGACTCCACTTCCGCCTCTCGCCACGGTGGAGTTCCGGAGTCGACGGCAGAGAGATTGGGGATCAATTTTATCGCGTCTACACTAGACGCGATAAATCGATCCCCAATAGATCGATCACTACATGCCGATATGGCGGGTAGTGTAGACGTTCCCTGAGAGTGTGCCTCAGTTTTGAATGGATGTATCCAAAGTTTGAAAAGATTCATTCTATGCTTGCTGGACTCTGATGCAAGATTTAAAATTCCTTGTAGGTCTGTATTGTAGCCTTAATTAACATTTTGAATGTAGACAAATGTTGTATTTAAATGTACTTAAAGCAAAAATATTTCTGAATAGTCAATTATTTATCTGTATTTGAATTTGTTCAGTATGCTGGCAGCTTTCAAAGATGTATATTCATTTGTCCTAGAGCTTGTAAAGGCCTCTGGACTGATTCTGGTCTGTCTCATAAATACTGAAAAAAAGCATTTTTTTTCTGTATAGTATGTACCTGCAAAATAATTAGAATATTAGTCTATTTAACTACCAAAACAGTTTCATTCAGCTGGTTTACGCAATGGTCCATAAATATTTCTACAATGTACCAAATTGTGTTGTGTTGCAGCTATGCAATTCCATTTAAATCAGTACATCTGGCCAAATGTTCTTAGACTATGTATTAGAAGTTTGTTATAATGTCAGTCCAGTTTAGTGTCCTATTCATCTGAAATACAGACCACTGGAAGGTTATGAATGATGTGTAAATCAACGTGAAATCAATAAAGACAAGAATGTGTGAATCACCAACTGAAACATTACAGATCTGAGAACAGGAATGTTTTAATTAAATCGATCAGGAGAGTTTCAGAATTAGGAGGTTGGTTTCTAAATAAGGGATCAATTGTGGCTTTGCCGCAGCTCTGTGAACAGGGCACTGCATAGCTGTGCTGCCCCAGGAGCAGAGCAAGAATCAGCAGATGTCTCAGAAGGTTCCGCTCGAATATTATATCTTTTTTGTTTCTGTGTCTGTCTTGTCTATTTAGTTTGTAAGTTCTTCAGGGCAGGGACCATCTACTCTTGTGTTTGCACAGTGTCTAGCACAATGGGGCCCTGATCTTGGTTGGTCCCTAGGACCCACCATAAGAAATATGACTAATAAGTAACGGTTCCCCCCTTTGCTTCAGTGGGAGAGAAGTAATCCGTTCCAGTCCTATACTTGGTGCAGAGTAGTTCCTCCTCCATCCACGCAGCCTAATTCAAAGTCCAGTGGAGTCAATGGAAGGACTTTGGATCAGGCCTTAGCTGCGATGCTCTGACTGGTGGATTGGGTGTGGAGATTTGGCTGAATTCAGACTCCACACTCACCTGTTTGGGAAATGCAGAAAAGTAAGGGAACTAATTTAAACTCACAAACCCCCAAAATGAGACATGCCAAACCTGTGGAAAAAATGCAGAAATTGGGCTTGTTTTTGGCTTAATTGACTTGTGTTGCTTGTTGGCTAGTTTTTGGCTTGTAGCTTGTTGCTTCTTTTTTTTGATCAGCTCCTGGCAAGCAGGAGCCGGGGGGGGGGGGGGAGCAAGCAGGGGCAAGGGGGGGCAAGCAGGGGCAAGGAGCAAGCACGGGCAAGGGGGGGAGAGAGTCAGGGGTGCACAGTGAGCCCACCACAGTCCCAGACTGCATGCCGGGGGGATCTAGTCACATAGAGTGTTGGGGTTCTTAGGGATTGTCTTGTTTTGGCCTTGTTTTGAAATGGGATTAGTTTGATTTTTGGCTTATTGTGAAAGTCGGTGTGTTTATTTACCACATGAAAGTTGGCAACTGTGCCCCAAACTTTTATCCATTGCCCTCAGCATCTCAAGGAGTTAAACTAATCAAAATGGGCAGATCACAGTTCCATGTTCATTGAAGAGGACCGATATACTACTAGGTGGCAAGTGTGAAGCACAACCAGATAAAAATCCTTCCATTTTATTCTGGATAGAGGGTCACATGAGAAATAATTATATATCCCTTCATGTCTGGCAACCTTAAATAAAAGTCTACAGTGATTTTTTAAAAGGATCTACTTCCGGCCTTTTAAAGCCAACTACTAATTAATACAATGAGATCATGGATAAAGAAAATCCATTCTATACCAGACGTTGACAGCACTTTTAATATGTCTCCTGGTCAGCAGTGCCTGCCTTAGTGGCTGTTTGTCAAAGAGGGGTAGACATCTATAAAGTTCCTGCAAGCTGGTAGTGATCTCAGACTGAGAAATGACAATGCGAGAAGCATCCATCTCTGAAAAATCATTTTAAAGTGGCACATATATCATCTAGATTTTGCTTCCCATAGAAACACAGTGTAATTTGAGTCTGTAGTAACAGTGACTGTACGAATAGCAATGTTTGAGCAGTTAACTCTTTATAGCCTTTTCTTTCACTTGTATCCAGGTTAGAAATCAACCAAATCACTTCAAAAAAGTCTGAATACTTCTCAGCAGATAGTATATGCTGGTACAAGCCTGCAGCTCAGAACACTTCTTTAGACAATGCATTAACTAGCAGACCTGAAGAAGAGCTCTGTGTGGCTTGAAAGCTTGTCTCTCTCAGCAACAGAAGTTGGTCCAATAAAAGATATTACCTCTGCCACGTTGTCTTTCCAGTGCACTAGCAGCATCATTCCCCACAACAATACTTCCCCTCAACTATTATCTTTCATCATATGGGGATTCTTGCTACAGTTAAGAG
Source organism: Terrapene triunguis (assembly GCF_002925995.2). Classification (NCBI taxonomy): domain Eukaryota; kingdom Metazoa; phylum Chordata; order Testudines; family Emydidae; genus Terrapene; species Terrapene triunguis. Next base: position 9,168,259 of record NW_020664492.1, on the reverse strand, counting down.
AAACAAGTATTTCATCTACATACATAAATATAGATGAATTACTAAAAAAGCAGACTAAGTAAATAAATTAGAAAAATTAGTATTAGGTGGTTCCATTAATTTGTCACCTCATGTGGAAGCTTTGGTTATTTCACTTTGGGGATATTTCTGAACTTGACACAACTCACCACTGTAGCACAATTCTTATTTTCTGCTCAGAAGGAGCATGAGTAGGGTTTTGAAGGTCAGTGTAGCAGCGCATTAGCAGTGTTACGTGGGAAGGTAATGCGACAGCTGACCACACTCCCTTCTGCCTATCTGTAGCCAGTGCATCTAGTTCATCACATTCATGTGTAGCACAATCATAAAAAAACTGAAAACAAAACACATGGCTAAAACAAGTCTTTTATGTAATAAAATCTTTGTGTAGCTCAGAAACATAATTTGAGATAAGAACAAATGTTATTTAAATAAAAACAAACAAAGGGAGAAGTGGAATGAAAATTAATTTTCTTTTCCATGAAGGAAAAACTGTCAAAAAACCTAGAGAGAAGAGGATGTGTCAGAAAAATCTATTGGAAGTGCAGTTCTTTAAAAATATAATCCATAAGACTGCAAATAATCAACCTTATAAAAATGAGCACAAAGATCTTCTCATTAAGACCTGTGGGTTGCAGACACTGTAATGTGTAGGTCATAGATGACTCCCTGTGTCCTAACATAATTTCAATATCCTGTTAGGCTCCAACACAATTGCTGCCAGGCAACCTAGCTTATGGCTCCTGATAGTACTGTAATGTTCTATTATGTATGTCTCAGGCTATGCTAACCACCTTGATCTTCCCAAAGGGATACTTCAGCAGGTATGTATCATGAGTGGTATTATAACTGATTAATCTTTTAATTGTATAGCCTAAAATAGGATGATAAAATACTAGATTTATAGATGTTGTTGCATTGTGCACAACTCTCACGTCCATAATCCCCATCTGGTGTGAAGAAAAGTAATTTGTTTTTCCCTAAACATGTCAGGAAGTTAAATGCATGTTGCTTATGGTCTTGAAGCTTTGAGGCACATCTAACAGCAATAAGAGGAACAATTCTACACCAAAGCTTTTTGTTTCCACGGAAATTGATTTGGGCTGTGCTGGGAGCTAGACCTTTATGTCTTGGTTAGGTAGTTTGTCCTGATTTGATAGTATTCTTATGCTAGGATAGTCATTTCAAATAGCACTATAGGCACAGACTCTCAAGATTAAGAGTCACCGAAATCTGATCACTAGAACTACCATGATTTATTAATTATTAGAGACAGGTCCAAGACACAGAGCTGGGATCCAGAAAATGATGAATTTTCCCAAAGTCATGGAGTGAAATCTTGGCTCTGTTAAGGTCAATGGCAAAACTCTCATTGGGCTAGCACTTCACCACAGGTGTTTAGAACAGGCATTTTGGTTCAGCCCATTATACAGGTGGGAGAGCCCAGCAGTTAAGATCAGGAGTTGGATTTGGACCCAGATCTCACCCAATTTTCAGTGTTTTCTGATCCAGGATTTTGGTTCAGACCCATGTCTGTTAGTTGTCTTCTTCTGGAAGGAGAAGAGTAATTTGCGAACACTACACTCTGTACTATGGTCATGTAAATCTCATTTCATCTGGGAGCCAGGAACTAACAATGTAAAACATTCCTGATCAAAAAGGGATTTCAAATATTCCTGTCAGTTATTGTCCTTTCACTTACATTCTAAACTGCATAAAAGAACATTTCTTAATGCATGCTTTATCATTCATTTCTTAATGCATGCTTTTTCATTTCACGTACTTTGGTTAACAGAACATCTCTGATACAGGAGAACAATTAAAAGCATATTAGTCACAATTAGGTATTCAGCTTTTTACAATAGAGCAGGCATAAAAATACATGAGAGCTACGGAAGTGTGTGGGGAGGAAGGATTTTATCTGCATTATCATTTTTCAGAGTGTCCTGAAGACAAACTCAGCCTTGGTATAAGTGAGTGCCTTGATTTCAACAGGTTGAATTTCCTCAGCAGTGTGTATAAAATACAGGTTAAAAAATAGAAAGGCAGATTGCTTGGCCCTTACATGGGTGGACAGTGGTGAAAGATGGTATATGGAAACGCTCTTCTTCCCCAAGAGCGAGAAGATGCACAGTGCTGTGTTCTAGGGAGTGTACGGTTACCTCTCTTCTTCCTTTCTTCAGGCAGCATGGCACCCCATGGGATCAGGAGGAGGCTGGGCCTTAGCGCTGCCCCAGTAAGCAGGGCTGGCTTGCTGTGCAGGGGATGCTGTACCCCACAGAGCAATGTCATAGCAGGCAGACATAGGCTGTGTGGGCAGGTGCTCTCAGACAGAATTCATCCTGGTGCTTCCAGAGAGCTACTGCAGCTCCGTGCCATCTCTTACCAAGCACTGTGAGCAGAGGACAGTCTAACCCATATGAAACAGAATTTAAAGGGGCAAGTATTTCACAATTCCTTTCAAAATACAATTAACTTGTGAAACTGATTCATAGGGTAGGTCTCCTTCTGCAGCTCCCAAGCACACGGGGTCCACAGCAACACCCAATTAGACAAGGCAGTATAACCCTCCTGCAAATGCTTGTGGGTGAGGAGGGGCATGGTTTTATCACCATCCTCCCCTTTTGTTCTCTCTTGGGTATGTCTTGCCCCTCATGGGCTGTGATTGTGCCCAGTAGCTGGACGGGGTGGATATGGCACTTCTGGCGGTAACCAGGGTTCTGAGTCCCCTCACTAACATCTGCCCTTACCATAAGGGGGCATTGTCCATGCCTGCCTGGGCTCCCTTCCTGATTCCACCAGGCACAGGCAACACAAGCACTTCCCCCTCAGTCTATATAGCCTCCGCTGCCCCTCTGCAGGTCAGTGATAGGCACGGTCCAACCCCTGAGCCCGCCGAGTGTCCATCTGAGCTGTCCAGGCCCTAGTCCACTGGACACTCACTGTATGCACAGATCTGTTGCTCCCAAAGGAGAAGTATTCCAGCTTACCAGTTTCACCTCAGACCACTGCTGCGCTTAACACATAGCACTTAGATTTGTTTTCACTATAAACAAATCTAAGTTTATTCACTAAAATCAAAGATTCAAATAATAGCAAGTAGGCAGAAGTATTGGAAGCACTGGTTATATCTAAAACAAAATCACAATACACCTTCGAGAACCGAGACTTTACTAACAAGACATTCTTCTGTCTCACCCAAAATCTTTCTCCCAGTGTTACCCCAAAATTTGGACCTCCGGTGTAGGGAAGTTTTCCCTATATGTATGCCTATTCATGTTTGTGTCTTGGCTTACATTGAATTTACTGTGTTTTATAGCGTTGTGTTTGTAATAATGTAGTTGGTTGTAATATGTTGTGGTTAATGGACTTCATTTTCCCAGATAGTGTCTGGCCTGAAGGAGTGAACAACAACATAGACTCCATCTTTGCTACCCTCCTTCACAGACTTTCGCACGCTTTTTTTCCTTTGGCGGGAAGCAGAGACTGCCTCTGAGGAGACTGGCACAAACTAGTTGGAATTGGAACTTTCGTGCCACAGAGGCTACAAAAGGACTGTGCACGCTGCCAGTCAGGCTGTCCATCAGAGAGGCACTTTGCACGGGCTTCGGAGGATTCCTTCACCAGCCACCTGATCCATATCATTGATTGAGACATCTAACACCTGAGTCTACTTACCGGTTCCTGGTTCCGGTGACTTGCCTATATCATCTGTTCCTGGTTCCAGCCATGAAGGTCCTGTGTTCCTCCTGTCCCCAGCAGCCGCTGGAAGGCAGTTGCAGGTCCAGGATCCAATGCACACTAGCAGCAAAAGGACAGACAGTTACCTACCGTGAGCAGCTGTGTTCATATCCAGTTAATCTGTTCATCTCGCAAAGGTCCAGAGGAAACCTACAAGTACACTTTTAGGGTTTTACTTTGTATTTGCCAAGGATCATTTGGGGACCGGGCTTCAGGCCCATTTTGGGGCAACCACAAAGTTGTTTTACTGTTTATCTGCTTTTCCACCCCCTCCCTTATATTGTTAACATTCCCTCAATAAACCCCAGTTTTGTTTTCAAAGTAGATCATTCTGTTGAGCCTTCTGTTACTTACCTGGCGGGCTGTGGGAGGATTGTTGGTTACTTACTCCCCAGGCAATAGAGATACTGGTTTGCCAGTCCAAGAACCTGGCCCTGTTACCGAAGAACCTGTAACACCAGCATTCCAGTAATGGCTTGCCTAAGACTATGCAATTTGCTTTATTCAAAGGGGTAATGAGGTAGTGGTCCGCCTTATAGGAATTGCCAGGGTGTTACCAGGGGGCTTGTCTCCAACCCGCAGAGGGCTCCCCAGATCAAGCTAATCTTGCTAACTCTTGAAAGGACACGGATACAGCCTTTCACTCAAGGATGGACACACAAGCAATAATTCTTCAAAAACAAAATAATTATTTATTGAAAAAGAAATGAACAGTTACAGTGTACTTCATTAAGCAAGAAAAAGCATTACACTATATAGTATGTAGTAAGGCACAATTACATTTAAAGATCAGACATTAGAGCAGCCTAGTAAAATAAACAAAGGCCATATGTCTGCTACAATGTTAACCTGATGTTATAATACATTACTATACTTGATACAATGCAATAAAAACCCTTATACATACATAGAAAAGAACATTACAATATTATAATACAAGAAAAACAGTTACCACTTAACACTATCATTCTGTTCACGTGGGCCGGATCATAGAATCATAGAATCATAGAATATCAGGGTTGGAAGGGACCTCAGGAGGTCATCTAGTCCAACCCCCTGCTCAAAGCAGGACCAATTCCCTGCTAATAAATCATCCCAGCCAGGGCTTTGTCAAGCCGGGCCTTAAAAACCTCTAAGGAAGGAGATTCCACCACCTCCCTAGGTAACCCATTCCAGTGCTTCACCACGCTCCTAGTGAAAAAGTTTTTCCTAATATTCAACTTAAATCTCCCCCACTGCAACTTGAGACCATTACTCCTTGTTCTGTCATCTGGTACCACTGAGAACAGCCTAGATCCATCCTCTTTGGAACCCCCTTTCAGGTAGTTGAAAGCAGCTATCAAATCCCCCCTCATTCTTCTCTTCTGCAGACTAAACTATCCCAGTTCCCTCAGCCTCTCCTCATAAGTCATGTGCTCCAGCCCCCTAATCATTTTTGTTGCCCTCCGCTGGACTCTTTCCAATTTTTCCACATCCTTCTTGTAGTGTGGGGCCCAAAACTGGACACAGTACTCCAGATGAGGCCTCACCAATGTCGAATAGAGGGGAATGATCATGTCCTTTGATCTGCTGGCAATGCCCCTATTTATACAGCCCAAAATGCTGTTAGCCTTCTTGGCAACAAGGGCACACTGTTGATGGTCACAGGATGGGTGTGGTGGATCTCACACAAAAACAGGCATCCAGCTTTATTGACAAACACACCCAGTCATTCCTTCTTGTTAGAACTAAAATAACACTACTCTCACTCTTCTCTAAATCCCTCTGTGTCGTCTCTGGGGTCCTTCTGCTCCGTCAAGTGAAAACGGTTGGCAGGGCTGCAGGGCATCTAGTTGCTCCTGCCTTCTCTTCAATTGCCACCTCAAACTGCTGCCTGTGAGGCTTTCGTTGTAAGTGTGTTCCAAAAGCTGCTGAATCTGGAAGCTTCTTTGTTGCTGCCTCAGAAGCTTCTACTGCTGTTTCTCCAGGTAGTTGCTGCTTGATCTTCTCCGCCTGGCTTTTCACACACACACACTACTGGATGTTGGCCTTATATACTGGTTACTCTCTCAAGTCCAGCTCATTAGCATAGATAATTAGTCTGTCTGAGCCAATCAGATTCCAGATATTAGCATAATTGCTATTTCTGTATAGCTCCTACCCATTATGTCATCCTGTTTTTAGCTAGCAAAGTTCGTCCCCCGGCACCATCTTGGGTAGAGCTCCTCCCCTGATGCCATCTTGGTAGAGCTCCTCCCTATGACATCATCTTTAGCTTTAGCTCCTCCCCTTGAGGTCTTGGGAGAAATGTTGAGTCATTCCCTATTAGTTGATGGAATTTTCCATACCTTAACCCTGTGTCTTACATAGAGGATTATTGCCTCCACCATTTTGGATTTCTAACTATAAACTATTACTAATTACTATTTATCAAAAGCCTTAATCTTAAAACTAACTGCTGTTTTATGCAAGTCAAAGTGTCCTGATACTGTCACCACCTCAATTATGTCAATTGGGAGAGGTCAAATTTTTATGAACCCCTTCCGAAGTTTTTCTTTGCCAATCTTTATCAAGGTGCTGCAAAGTTTTTCAAAACAGCTAAAAGCAAAATCTCTCAATACACCAGCATTTAACAGCCAGGCCTCCTGTGGCCGTCCATTCGTAAGACAACACTCTGGCTGCTTGTCCCCTACGTGAAGGATACTAGGTGTCTCTCTCTGCATTCTCCTGCTATACCAGACTAATTCTTTGAGCTTAGTCATAAACAGGACACTCCCCTGCTGCATGTTCCACCAACCACAGTCCCACCTTCAGAGCAAGAGGGAAGTAGACCAGCTATCAGTACACCAAGGTAAATATAACACTAGTGGAAACACTAAGAAAACATAATTACTGTGCATGGCAGTATCCTCTCCTTAAACATTTATACCTTGGATGTACCAAGGCAGATCTTTTTAAATGTGAAAAAGGTATCATAGGCCTATGGGACCTGGCAAAATTTAACTTCTACTAGAGGAGAAAAAAATAACATATGAACATGCTAAATATTTTATAACTCAATGTAATAGTTGTAACATGCTATAAATGGCAATATTTTTGCAGAAAAACTAAGATATTTAGTGGCAATGATAAATGTGCTATGCTAGCAAGGAGAGGGCATAGGAAAGAGCCTGGGGACAAAAAACAGGGGAGAGGGTGAAGGCCTCTAGAGGTTCCTCTAAGGCAGCAGTTCTCAAACTATGGGGCAGGCCTCCCAAGGGAATGTGTCAAGAGAGGCGTGGGAATGCATCAAGGAAGGCACGAGCTGTGTGCTTTTTTGTTTGTTTGTCTGAAGAGCTCTGGCTGTCAGCCCCAAGTGGCTGGAGCTCATGCAGAAGGGCTATGCACACCCGGGAGGTAGGGATAAGGGGGACAGCCAGAGCCCTGCCACCCCATGGGTGACAGCCAGAGCTCTGTCATCTGACATGGCTGCAACTACACTGCATATTCCTACCTGATCAGTTTCTCCACCTTTAGTCTCTGTACTATCTTGCCAATGACTGTGTTCTCTGTCTGCAGCAGTTGTGTGGGCATGGATATCAAAAGCTTGCCAATATGCATCCAAGAATTAAATGTGTTAATAAACACAGTTTTTACTTTTTTATACTTTCCAACTTATTCATTCTTTTTCGACCTCTATTTTGTAGATAGCAAAATAATTCAAATGGCCACTTAGGAAAATAATTGGTGGAACAGGTGTTTTATTTTTTGATTTATCCACAGTGAGATAGTGGAAGTCAGCAACAGAATGTGTATTACCCAACGCATTCACTGTAGTAAAAAATCCTTATAATTTAGAGTAGCCCAGAATAAGTGGACTATTGAGGAGGCAGTGCAATCTGAATAGCAAGAGAAAATGATGATGCAGCTGTAGAAAACCCTAAACTCTATAGCTAGATATTCCTGCAATGGAGGCTAAGGTGACATGAAAGTGGCTAGGCAAAACTGACATTGAGAGAATTTGCAACTTAGGTAAAAATCCTAATATATTTGATTCAAAACCGGGTAGGCAAAAGCTATGCTCATTGCCTACAAGAACTGCCACTAAAATAATAAGTAATTTAGGCAATTTACCCTGCTACAACATCTGGAGTGGAATGACGCAGTCCAATAGTAATAAAGGAATAGAAGAAACAGCATTAAGAAACAGTGCTAAAGAACCAAGGCAGGGAATACCAGCAAATTGAAATGGGAAAATGTCTGTTGTATGTTTCTCTTCTTATGGAAGCACTACTGGGAGGATTTCACAGAGCAGGATCATTTCCAGGGCCAGGGCCGCCCAGAGGATTCAGGGGGCCTGGGGCAAAGCAATTTTGGGGGCCCCTTCCTTAAAAAAAAGTTGCAATACTATAGAATACTATATTCTCGTGGGGGCCTGGGGCAAATTGCCCCACTTGCACCCTCCCCTCGCCCCGGGCGGCCCTGTCCAGGGCCCACGAGTAGCAGGACTGACTCCACCCTCCACAAATGAAAGTAATTTAAGGAGCAGAGGAACTTGCTGTTGCTACCCAGTACTGGGGGGATTGAATATCAGTTGCATCATTTGGTGTTTGGCTCATCTGATGATATTTACCTTGCTGGTGTTTGTATTGGCTCTCTGAACACTTTGGCACTGATTTATGTTTTCAGGCAGCTGCGTCTTTTGTGTTGCAGGTTTTAGAGTTTTCATTGTTTGTCTGGCTACGAGGATGTGGGTTAGACACAGACCTGCCAGTATTGTACTATTCCTACTAAAAAGAAATTAACTGATGGCTTAAGGTAAGTGTAGGGGTAATTTCAACTGTGCTCAGAAGCCCTGCTATTTGTGTATGGCTGTTGTAGGTCTTCTTTAGTCCTAATATGCATTGCTATTTGTTATTAAAGCCTTTGATATTTGTTTTCTTACTTTATTTTGTTGAGCCTCTGTTAACTTTCATTCTCAACAGTTCTGGGGTTTTTTATACTTTTCCAGGGGTATCATTTGCTATGGTATAGAGGGGCAGTTCCCCCCCCACCACTCTCTTGGTTTGCTCCCTCCCTTACTTTTCATAGCTCCTCACCAACCAGCATTATGTTGTGTCCCCAGGCCTGCAGAGGCTGCTGGGCAGGCCAAACTGGGGCTTCTAATTTTCATGTTATCAGTGCTGCCCTTTTCTCCCCACTAGCTAGAGAGCGAGCAGCAGCAGCCTGGGCCAGAGCTCAGTGTAGAGCGAGCGAGACCCCAATCCCTGACCTGGAGTTGGCAATCGGTGTGATAACCCTCTGGCCTTCTTCCCCTCATCTCTGCATTCCCTGGGATAGGTCCAGCACACCACCTCCCTGTCGCCCACTGGAATGGGACCAGTCCACCGACCCAATTTAAATTAATGGAGATATCCTATCTCCTAGAACTGGAAGGGACCTTGAAAGGTCATCGAGTCCAGCCCCCTGCCTTCACTAGCAGGACCAAGTACTGATTTTGCCCCAGATCCCTAAGTGGCCCCCTCAAGGATTGAACTCACAACCCTGGGTTTAGCAGGCCAATGCTCAAACCAGTGAGCTATCCCTCCCCCCCCTTTGCCAAGGGGACGCAGAGGTGGGCATGCTGAGAAAACATTTTCCCTCCCCCACTGAATTTTTCTGAAATTATACCCCTGTACTTTTCCCTCTGAAATTTTTGATTAATCAACTCTCCAATCTCTTCTCCATATCCTTTACATATCTGTCCAATATATGTAGATCATGAGATTTTGTCCCAATTACTTTCATGCATTGTTTACTGACGATGGCTGTTCCCTAATGTGGTATACATTGCTGAAAATAAATGCAGCCACACTGCCTATGCATACAACTCAATAATGTAAACATACTCTTAGAAAAAGATATTGCATGACTTTGTAACAAACAAGGAGAAATGGCAGGACAGGAGATGCTGAATGCCACTGGGATTAGTTAGTCTGGAGTTCACATTAGTCTTCTCTGTCAGTGATTGCTGGGAGATCTATTGCCTTTCATTCCAGCTATGGGACCCCTAGTAGAATGGTAGAGCCGAAAAATGACTGGCAAATAAAGTATGGTAAATTGAGGGCTAATAAGGAAAGTATAAATTGACTTTGTTAGTGGCTCCAATATAGCCGTTTGGATATTGGTTGGCAAGCTATGTCTCTGTCATACAGTAGGACGCTTTTGATTATAATTGGGCCAAAGAATTAAATATTGCCAATGAGCTAGTTCAGGGGTGGCCAACCTGCACCTGAGAAAGAGCCAGAATTTACCAATGTGCATTGCCAAAGAGCCACAGTAACACATCAGCAGCCCCCCGCCAGCTCCCCCCCCCCTTGCCCCCAGTGTCTCCCACCTGCCAGCAGCACCGCCGATCAGCACCTAACCCTCCATCCCTGCGCCTCCTGCCTGCTGCGATCCGCTGTTTTGTGGTGTACAGGAGGCTCGGGGGGGAGGGGGAGGAGCAAGAGCACAGCAGGGGCTGGGGCCTTGGGGGAAGGACTGGAGCGGGGCCGGGGCCTGGGGCAGAGCCAGCGGTTGAGCAGTGAGCACCCTGTAGCACATTGGAAAGTTGGCGCCTGTAGCTCCAGCCCCGGAGTTGGCGCCTATGCAAGGAGCCACATATTAACCTCTGAAGAGCCGCATGTGGCTCCGGAGCCACAGATTGGCCACCCCTGAGCTAGTTTAAAAAACAAAGGTTGGTTCTTCAGAAGCAACAGCCACTTGCTATTAAATTGCCTGTCTTGACCTGGCATCAAGTGAAGATTAGAGCAAGGCAAATGACGATTAGATCAACAAAGTAGAATTTTTGATAGTAGATGAAAAAGGAGAAACAAGTTAAATGCAGATTAGTAGAGATGTTTAGAGGGTCACTTCAAACCTCAGCTCCACTAGAATTTAGCCTTGGGTGGTACACTGGCAAGCCATGGTTTATACACTTGAACAATCCCTGAATATTGGCTGTGCTGGAGCTCTCTTTTCCCAGTCAGACACACTCACTTTTCCATCAGAAACCACCTCTTCCCCACAATGAACCCTGAGATTCAGCCAAACATTTAAGGTCCTTCTGAGAACGGAGCAAGGGCCATTTCAACATTACTAGATCTTTCACGTGCAATTGAAAAACCTGGGCTCCTAGATTTCTGGCTTTGACAATGGATTCTGAAGGTGTGGAACTGTTATTTTATCTGTACCCCAAGTATGGTGACAGTACATTTGGAGTGGTATTGCAGAGAGTTTATCTAACACAAACCTCCAAGTGAACCTGAAGGGATTGATTGATGTGCGAGCCCTGTGAACCACACTGCAGGGTTCAGTCTGCATTCAACGCCCCGAGGAATTTTGCATAAATTTCTAACTCAGTTACTTGGGGAATGTGAAACAAAAAAAAAAGTTAACAATTCTTTTCCATGAGCCTGTCTTCTGTGGGACTGATAAAACAACATGTAGGAGTGTACTTTTCCGCACCCTTAGAATTCACTGTTAAGAATAGAGATGTAAAGAGCTCATGCTTTTCACAATTCAGGGTTATATATAACTCACGGACCATTTATTTCAAACTGTCAGTACACTAGGATGTACAGAAAACATGTGAAGTCACTGAACAAAGAAACATTTTTTCTGACATATTAAATAAGTGTATGAAAACTGGATACATTTTATCTAGTGGAAATTTGACAAAGTGAGAACAATTTTAGTTCCGCTTTTTTTCTGAGTTTTATATTCACAAAGATCAGCAATCCATTATCAGTTCTGCAAAAGTACCCACAGGACTTATTCTAACAATAAAACAATGTTTAAAAATCTAGTTAAGATTGATAGGTAAGTACATCACTGTCACTTATTACATCATTTCCAAACCCCAAACACTTAAAAGCAAGGAAATGAACAATTGAGGATATCTTACACCTCTCACATAAATGTTAACACACTATGCTTATCATGCACAGAGGAATGCGTATCTGCGCACAAGTCAACACCCTGGATTCTAACACATGGAGGTTTTCTTCAATAAGATTTATTTTTTACATAAATACAACAGTATACAAAGTTGCAGAAAGAGCAGATTGGATAAAGTCTATAGAGAGAAACTTCACTCAGTACAAATGTCACAGCTAATCTACCAGGCAGTGCTCGGTTTGTGGCATCATCTCTGTAATGGCAACTGGAGCTGGTGTCATAACTTAGTTATGCCTAATTGGTGCTGCCAGCTTTCAAGAGGTCACATGCAATGGCCATTATCCTTTCTCCCAAAACAATTTCAATATACACAGTTGCTCTAAGGTATCAAAATACCAGTCATGACACAGTCAGTAACAATTCCTAGTGCAAAAGGGTAAAAAATTATAGGGAAAAGGGACCGATTACATTTTGTTAATTTAAATTGTTGATGTCAGTCTTCCACTTAGGGCTTGTCTATACAACAGAGACATAGAGCACAGAACGCTGGAATGTGAACACACACTGCACCAGGCTGCCATCTAAGGAGATGTCTAAACTGCATTTTAAAACCTCTGGCAGCAAGTCTCAGAGCAAGTCTCACCTCTCTCCCCAGGCTTTAGAGATTGAGCTCCAGCCCAAGCCCACACAGTAAGTGACCATGTGGACTCTGTTACCACACATGAAAAGTTCTGAAGTGCACCTAAAGAGTCCTAAGGCAATTTTAGTGTGCCGCAGCAGGGTCCACACGACCACTTAATGTGTGGCAAGCTGGTGTGCTTGCCATGCACGAAGTCTCCATATAGATACGCCCTCAAGTTTTCTGAGCATGGATGAACATTTGAAATCTCTGTGTGCTGCCTTTCTGGTACAGAAGTATTTCCATTCCATGGGTAGGCCTGTCAGTGTGAAACTTTGAAATAGTCCCATGTGTACCCAATATGGTGGATAAAAAAAAAATTCCATGCCACGTTATTGCCCGTAGCTTTTCACACCACATACATGAATGCCATTCACAATATGTACTATTATTTGGTCCACTTTGGCCAATATCTGTTGAGCTGAGCCAAATTTAAGGTAACAAACCCTGGAGAAAAATTAGCAATTTTGGTTTCAAATAAGCATTCACAGATTTGGAAAATGAATTCATTCATTTAGCTGTGTAACCTGGATCCTAACTATTGGCATTTATGCCACATTCATCACTATGGTGCTTGAGCACCAAAAGCTTGATCCAAATGCTACTGAAATCAATGGGAAACTTTTCACTGATTTCAATGGGCTTTGGCTCAAGCCCCAACTTAAGGAGCAGTGTTCTATTTTGAATCCCATCCCTGGCAGCCACTGTGAGAGGACTATAACACCCATCACAACGTGCACGTGGGATCTGTATACCCTGGCTGTCACAACTTTTCACTCGGAACTGCACACACAGGGCCCCAAACTTCAAGTCCTTGATGTGCAGTGCTCCCATTGAATTAAACAGCCATTTTGCACACGGCCTGCTTCCAGAATTGGGCACTAAAATACAGTAGCACAGTGCAGGGAGACAGAATATAGGCTGTAGCTTTCATGTAATGCTATTGACTGAGCTCCAGGAGCCTAAACCAAAGCACAGTGTCTTCAGTGATGCAATGCTGATTTACATTAGCTGAAGGTATGTATATATGTAATGTTTCTTTGAATCACACTAACGTTTTTCAACTAAACTTTTAAAAGAATACAAAAAGCCCCATCAAATTCGTACCAAAATGCATTTAAAAAATAAATGCAAACCTTCAAACTCCCAATCTACCTGCATAATTTGTAGATGTTTCAAACTTGTGATCACTCAGACCCATTTTCCTCTGCAATAGTAAAGTCAGACACTAATCTCATTAGGCCCTATTAGTCTGATGAAAGTTTTTATCCGCTGCTTCTTTCCAATAGAACAAAGGAGTGAAGGTCTGCTTCTCCTCTTACTTACACTGGTGTAAATCAGGTCTAATTCTATTCAAGTCAATCTTTTTCTTAGTGTATGCGCAACGTGCCTCAGGTGGCATGTGACCAGGATTTGTCACCGAATTTGGTCCGCTGGTTGGATCATTAGGTTCCCTGGCTTGGGCCGGGTACTGATGGGAAGTGCGTCGTGAACGTTGATTCATGCTCCCCTTGAAGTCAATGAAAAAATGGTGTGAAAGTAGAATAAATCTAATTATGTCTTTTTTCCTTTAGAATCTGAATACTTTAAAGATATTTGTTTTCTTGGCTTGAAACTGGCTGAAGTGAAACTACTAATTAAAGTGTTTTGGGTTTTGGCAAGAGGTCTTGATTTCCCTTGGTCTGACATCATCATCTTCCTTAATTAAAGCAAATTCAGTCTTATCACTATTTTTATGGGGGTGGAATGAGGCATCTAAGTGTTCTATTCTATTTCTATTCCATATCCATTCTTATAAGGGCCAAAGTGTGTACTAGGAGGCACTCATTACTTTCTTGTCATAATTTCCTGCCAATTAGTCTTTGTCATAGTATACTATTCTCTTTAAAAGACTACACATTTGTTGCAATTGTTTTCCCCCCTCTAATCTTCAATCTGCATAATAAATTATTACACACAGAATTATCTCTTATAAAGACTGATGGGAGTTCTTCTGTTAGCCAAAAAATCCATAAGGAATATTTATTCAAATTCTAATTAAAAATTATTTTCCTATAATAAATGGGAGGCTTTTGTTAGCACGAAGTAGACTACCATGTAAATTCTAAGTTATTTGGATGGATTTATTAGGGTGGCATTACCTAATTATGAATTTTCAACAAGTTTGAGGAGTGCATTTAGGTTTGATTAATGTAGATCAACAGTACTGAATAATACAGCCTTGCATCTATGAATACCTTAGCATTCTAACTGGTTTCCTTTCCCTTGTTTCTATTCAAACATGTGCTGGTAATTTGGACTACCTTATGCTCATTTAAGTGCTGACAGCCATTCTAACACTGCGTAGAGAAGTCTAAGTTGGTTAAAACAACTTATTGAGAAGCTAGAAGAAGTTGTAAGAAGATAGAAGGTGGTTACACTAATTTCCTTAGAGGGGATGTAAGATGATCTAAGGGATTGAGATTGTCTGAGTGCTGGAGGATACAAGTTAGTATAAGGAGGCCTACCCTTATGTATCACCTCTGAATTTGGCCCCTTGAATTTTATCCAGGTTTCAACCACACTCCTCTTGAGAAGATAATGAACTTCAACTGTCTCTTACCTTACCAATTCCTGAATATTTATAAAGAAAATCGCAGCTGCAGAGAATGGCTATTGAAAGATCATTAGATCTCTAACCCAAGGCTGTTACCTATTGTGATGATCTGCTTTCAACTCAGAGGAACAACCCTTTATTCATTTAAAGAAATTGGAGGGTTAGAAAGGCTTCCAGGCTGGGGTACCATTTACAAGGACACAAACAGTTCTTTTCACCCAGTGATATGTGTATGTACATACCAGGTATAGTGTTTGGGACCCATTCCAACATATGTGCTCTTCTAGCTCTACAAGCCAATATGTGGCATCCTGTTGGTCTATGCCTCACTGTTTTTTTATGCTGGGCTGCTAACTCTCAAATTCTCTGAGCAGCAGGGCAGACCACTCATCCTACAGAAATACATGGAACCATTTATTTCTCCTCATTTAAAAGTAGAGAGCCAAATTCCAAGTTATACTATTGTAAAATTGTATAAAATCTATTGAAGTCACGGAAGTGACTCCAGATTTAGATTAGTGTAAGTGAGATCAGAATCTAACCCATGGTTTCTCTGTTTGTAGAAAGTGTCATCTTTATACTATCTGTTCAGCTTTTCTTACATGGTATATGTTGAAGCAATAATTCTGGTTTACAAAGGTCATCTCAGAGATCATTGATTACAAAATGATCATTCAGAGATAGTCCTCTTATAGAAGTAGTATGCAAGAACACACACACACACATAAACTGTGTTCTTTCAGAAAATTATATATCATAGAATGGGCATTCTAAAAAAAGAAGTGGAAAAGGTATTGTAAAGGTAAATATTTCAAAAGTGAGCAATTTACAGTATCTAGTCTTCTCTTCCAATGAACACGAATTATCAGTCCCATAATAAAAGACCCTAAGGCAACATTAACTTATGTCTTGACCATTCACTCTTACTCTCATCTGTTCAACTTGACCTAATCATAACCCCATGGTCATTAAATGCATATACACAATCACAGGAATCTCTTGACATTACAATTGTGTTCTCTAAATAAAGGTACATTAATTTGCATGGGTAACTCATGCATTTATAAGCCTAACCAGGCATTAACCTTCAACAGCAAAAAAAAATTGAAAAAAACTCCATACATTGCAAAAATCAATGGCATTCACATTGTTACTTAATTACAGTGTGGGTGAGAGAAGAGAGTGATCAAGCTTTTGTTGATGTGCACTTTGGCAAACCTTAGCAGAAGCAGAGAGGTAATAGACAGGGTATGTTATATATAACTCCAGAGTATGGATTAGGAATGATTAGGGCTCTACCAAATTCACAGCCATAAAAAATGCATCACGGACCGTGAAATCTTGTCTCCTCCCGTGAAATCTGGTCTTTTGTGTGCTTTTACCCTATACTATACTGATTTCAGGGTGGAGACCAGCATTTCTCAAATTGGGGGTCCTGACCCAAAAGGAAGTTCTGGGGGATCACAAAGTTATTTTAGGGGGGTCACAGCATTGCCACCTTACGTCTATGCTGTCTTCAGAGCTGGGCAGCCAGAGAGCAGCGCTGTTGTCTGGGCGCCCACATCTGAAGGCAGTGTCCCGCCAGCAGCAGTGCAGAAGTAAGGGTGACAATACCATACCATGCCACCCTTACTCCTGCAAGGCTACCTTCAGCACTGAGTGGCCAGAGAACGGCAGCTGCTGACTGAGGGCCCAGCTCTGCACAGAAGTAAGGGTGGCAATACCATACCATGCCATCCTTACTTGTGTGCTGCTGCTGGCGGCAGCTCTGCCTTCAGAGCTGGGGTCCCAGCCAGCAGCCGCCACTCTCCAGCTGCCCCTACAATAACCTTGCGACCTACCCAAATCTCCTTTTTGAGTCCTTTACAATTACAACACCATGAAATTTCAGATTTAAATAGCTGAAATAATGAAATTTACTATTTTAAAATCCCATGACCATGAAATTGACCAAAATGGACTGTGAATTTGGTAGGGCGCTAGGAATGATAGATGAGTACAATGTGTACAGCTACAAGATAGTGCCATCTTGAACTTTTGAAATTTGCTCTCTGAAAAATTATCCTTTAATCAAGGGAAAGCCATTCCTTTCACTCTTTCTAAAAAATACCCGTGCCCTTCTATTAGGCATGGCGTTTTCCAAAGGAGAGAAAATGAAGGAAGTCTTACGTGACTGCAGGTTTCCCTGATGTTCTGTGGGTGATAGTGCATGCCAGCAGACAGTGCAGAGGGTATAGGAACAGAAAGCACTTCTATAGTATGCTGCAACTCAGATTCTCAATGTATTAACCAGGTATCTTGACTCTTCAAAATCCTGCTATGTAAAAGTTCCTCATGTCATAGCTCTCCAGGGCTGGCTGGCCAATTGATACACAAGTACCGTTCACCCATATGACTTCATTAAACTTGTCACTAATAAATTAAGATAGAAATTTCTGTTCAGGCAAATGGATTTCAATTTAAACCTTATTTGCTGATGCCTTATGAGAATCATGAAGATGAAGGGCAACAAAGACATAACGAAATGCAGAAAGTGATTTATGGTATCAATGAAAAACCTCTCAGAATCATTCAAATTTGTTTCATAGGCATATACAATCCTGTCAGAGTTTTACAACTCCTTCCTGAGAGAAAATGCCAGGCTTTTGGAGTTACATACCAGCTACATGATATGACATGATCTCTTCTATTGAAATAGTCTGTTCATTCATGAAGAGGAAACAGCTAGTGAAAGTGGAACAGAATACAAGAGAGAGAGATAAGTGAGAGGCAAAGAAGAGCAGTATATACAGAAAAAAGCAGAGTTGTCCACCTTCATTTCCGGTGGGGATGCATTCCAATTCATATTTCTGATTGGTTATTGTTATTTTATTTTTGAATGCAGGTTTTTTTTTACATAATTCTACATTTGTAAGTTCAACTTTCATGATAAACAGATTGCACTACAGTACTTGTATTAGGTGAACTGAAAAATACTATTTCTTTTGGGGGTTTTTACAGTGCAAATACTTGTAATCCAAAATAAATATAAAGTGAGCATTGTACACTTTGTATTCTGTGTTGTAATTGAAATCAATATATTTGAAAATGTAGAAAACATCCAAAAATATTTAAATAAATGGTATTCTATTATTGTTTAACAGAGTGATTAATCGCGATTAATTTCTTTAATTGCTTGACAGCCCTACTATTTATCACATCTTCACTTATTGCTTAATGTGCCTATTAGTAAAATAACCTTGGAAAATGGTGTATATACTAAATAATTCATGAAATAACTGATAATTCAATGCATGTTAAGCCTTCTCCTACATGTTATTTAAAAGGACTAATACAACCTAAGACTCATCCCTTTTTTCTCTCCTCCCTGCATGTCTTGAGTGGCCAATATCCATAAACCTTACCTGGAGCAAAGATAATGTTGAAACTATCATGGTTCCCCCTGATTTCGTAGCTCTAATAGTACTTTCTTCCAGAGCAATTTTGTGCTCATTGGCCACTCTTTTGAATAAGTCTTGGAAGTGGGTAAAGTTATTTGCTGTGGTTGGTGGTGGGGGCATAATAGCCTTGGCCGGTGAGGAGGATAAATTGTTGTTGGTTGGCGAGGTGTCAGGAGCAGTGTCCTCTTCCTTCTCTGCCGTGGGTTCATCCCTTGTCTCGGTCACTACAGTCTCAGAAGGTAGTGGTGGGGATCTGGTGTCTTCCCTACGTGGGCTGTGGCACCTGCTGTGGTGTCTTTTCTAAGACCCCCAGGGGGTTCAATATGGCCAGTGACCAGGATAGGGCATGGATGATGTCATCCATGGGTGGCCATACCATGGTGGCATGTCCTGAGTGTATGAGGGTCATGGTCGTATGGGTCCAGTAGCAATAGGTGTCCTGATTGGGGAGGAATGGTGAGAGGAGACTACCCCGTCAACCTCCTCATCTTCATCGCTCGAGAACTATTGGAAATAAATGTTGGCATGGTACCACTGGCCCTGGTGAGACATCTGTGCCTAAGAGAGAGGACTCTGGAGTTGAGAAGCCCAACTAATCCTTGTGGTGCAGAAAATGGCATGATGCCGAGAGCCTTGGAGCCGGAGGGCCAGGTGACGATTGCATCAGGAGTGCATTGTGCTGAGCTGGTGCTGGTGCAGTTTGTGTTGGCGCTGTTGCACTAGCAGCATTGGGCTTCTGCATGGAGACTGGCGTGGTTGCCAGTGCTTTCTCCTTTGGTGCTGCCAACAGTGCCGTGGTGGAGGTGGGCAGCTTAGAGCCGTTAGCCTCGGCACCTCAGCACTAGGTTCCAGTGGCGTCACCTGCACACACGGAGCCAGAGGTGCCCAGAGTAGCGTAGGTGCTGAGCCACAGTGCAGCCGGCACCGATCAGAACAATTTGGTCGGCGACAGGTTTTTTTTTTTTTTTGGTCTGCTCTCTATGAGGTGAAGAAGATGGCCATTTTTGTGGGGGTTTTGGCCTTCAGGGACCTTGGCGGTGAGAAGACCAGTGACCTATGCTGGGAAGAGGATTCCTGCCCTGGGTCAGAGGCTGGTTTTAAGGACTTCTCCATCAAGATGAGTTTAAGTCTCAGGTCTTTATCCCTTCGTGCTACAGCCTTCAGTTTGTTAAAGTGGGCACGTTTCTGAGGAATGTGAGCTTCCCCCAGGCAACAGACACATTGAGTGTGTCCATCTGACACAGGCATTGCCTCTCTGCACATTGTGCATCTTTTCAATCCTGGTGAACAAGGCATTTTCTTAACCTAATACTAACTGTACTAAGGGATGGAAAAATAAAACTTTTTTTAAAATAGGGGACATAACTCTAATATCTGAAACTTAACTTGTCTAAACTATCCTAACTCGCTAATTTATCTATTTGAAACAAAGGTGTTCAATGGGACTGTTGAGCTCTGTCTCAGGTGGGGATGGTTGAGAATAACTGAGGCTTCCGGGTCGCGCACACACTAGATGAAGCAGGCACCACACATGCACAACCTGTAGGGGCACTGCAGCAAAACTCCCTGAGAAAAGGCGCAGGGACCCACCATCGCCTGAAGCAGAGCACCCACTGGGACATCTCTCAAAGAAGAAACAAGAATGCAGCTTGTATACAATCCGAATCCTGTCTGGCACACATGTTTTCTTAACTGGATTGGCCATGACTTTAGCACCATACAGAATGCTATGGTGCTGACAGTGACAGAGTGGGATAGGTTTGTATCAAATTATGAACTACTTTTTATATTATGTGTTGAACACATCTCAATTTGCCCAAGGCAAGCCTATTGGATTGCAGTCCTGACAGCTTGACATCTCACTGAGAGACTATCACTGAAAACCCATCAAGATGGCAAGCTGGAACCATTGGATTTGATTCTCTCTCAGTTATTGGATCATCCACTGTAATAATGGTTTTTCTACAGTGGCCCATGGTGGGAGGGGACTGGAGTTTTCCAGCTGAGCCCATGGCCCATTTGAGAGTGGGGTGCTACTTTGAGCAGAGGGATCAACCATCGCCACATGTAAAGAGGTCTTTCAGGACAGGGGGACATGAGGGACTCTGCCTAGCCTGGAATGCTGACAAATCTTGGACTTACAGGAGGGGTGAGATCAGACAGGGGTCCGAACGTTTCATGGCTCCTTGGTGTTTTACAAAAGTTTGTAATTCCTGAGTGCTTCCAAGAGAACAGTCACTGTAGTTAAGAAATTCCTTTGCTAAGCCTGTGTTCCTTCCTTGCTTTCCTCCACATTGTTCCCGAAGGAGTTAAACTGGAAACCCATGGTTCCCACAGCCTGAGTGGAGCTCTGGGAAAGTGTGTGTAAGTGACTTGGGCTCAGGAAATCTGAGGCTTTGATTTCAGGGTCTAGGATGTCTGGATTAAACTATACCCAGACTCAGCTGAATTGGAAGCTGAATGTGGGACCCAGTGACTGGGTCCTTTCACAACATTCTGGTGTCTGTTCAGAGGGATACTAAGACAAATTGTAACATTGCTATTTTCTTGGGTGTTTGCTAGATGCATTAGACATACTTTTATTCTGACATATTAATATCGCTGTTTGGACTACAGTTCTTCTTGATTATAAATGTATAGAATAAAGAGACAAACTCTGTGGTGCTGTTGTTCTCTCTCCCAGCAGTTATAAAGATATATTTTCTAGCCTCCTAACAGCTTCGAGACTCCTTGTTACTGTAGTCTCCTTAGCTTATGAGCCATGATGAGCAGAATTTACAGTGTATTTAGGAGTATAGGTCAATCCATCTCAGATGTTTGAAGAACATTTAGGAAATGTTATTAAGGTCACTAATCAGAAATTGAAGTCTCACTCCCTATTGAAAAAGAAAGTTTGAATTATAGTCTGGAATTAAAACTTGTCAAATTACTTACCAGTGTTATATGGTGATATAATAAATCAAATGACTGCAGTTAAGATGTTGGATGTATTACAAATATTTTACAACAAATTTTGTATATTTATTTTATTTTGAAGCAGTAAGGAACTCTTCAACAACACGCAGACATCCTACACATTAAATTTATTATCTAAGCAGAAAAGAAATGATTACAGGTTAAATATGGTTTAGAAATGTATAAATGAACAGACTACAAGTATATCTGATGTAACTACATGATAATGAATATTGGTTCTGGGTCACTTCATTTCATGAACAGACATTTAGGGGTAAATTTTCAATAAAACTTGAAAATGTATATGATATTGAACATTAATAACACCCAAATTCCTCTGTAAAATATTAAAAGTAAGAATTTTATGGAAAAATTCATTTAGATACATGACTGCTATCAGTTGAAATTAATTAGCTTAGGGTCTCATTCTGATCTCATACTAGCTTAATGCAAGTGACATCAAAATAATTAATACTGACTAATACCAGTGTAAGATATCAAACCTAGACCATAAGAAAGGAAAATTGGAATAGTTATTTATAAAATACTTGTTACATGGTTGGTCACAGGATGCATTACTGAGGCCCATACTTCTGGTAAGTAATATATTTACAGTAAGAAAACCTTAGAGAGAAAAACAAATCCTTTTTTGAGTTACCATAAGCTACACACTCTAATATTTCATTTTTCAGATCATAAATAAATATGAGTCTAGAATGCAGGGGAATTTGAACAAAAAGCATTCTGCTTAAGTAACTGTTTTGTAGTTTCCTTAGTTGTTGGCTAGTTGTAAAACCTATTCTTTGTGAGTTCACACTCGAGAATAGAATATTATCTTCCTAACAACTCCAAGCCACTGACTATCATCTTTAGCTCCTCAAATGTCCATTTGCAAGCACATATTCCATACAGCATTCACTGCCTCCTCCCCTACATTGCCAGCCACATTCGACTGATTCAATCAAAATTAATATATATGCTTTAGCTCAAACACAAGATATGGGCTTGATACAAGAAGTATTAGGTGAAATTCTTTGGCCTATTTTATACAGTAAATCAGATTAGATTATCATAATGGTTTCTTCTGGCCTTAAAAATCTATGAATTAGCTAACCATTAGGAACTACAAAAACACAGGTAAACATGGCAGCAACTACTATACTCAGGTGACTATAATGAAAACTACCTACCACACATCTATTCAGTGTGATAATATCTTCTTTTTTCTCCAAAAGTGATATAAAACCTAAAAAAAATGGGCACCCTCTGCAAAGAGATGTACAAAGATTTTTGACCCACTGAGTAAATGAGTCAGTGATTGTGTAGTACTACAGGGTCAAGAGAGGCATAATTGGTGGGGATTTGAGATTTTGGTTATGTTTTGCTATTGTAGTCAATGAGTCAATAATCATGTGGAGATATATGATTCTGATATGGCAGGATGCAATGTCATTTACTTTGCCTTGCACATGAGCCACAATGCTCACATCTTAACAATTACACTGATTTGGAGATGTGGATCAGAATTTTGCCTATTGACCTTAAATATCAAAAGGAAACATATAATACATAATAAAACATACATAATCAACATGGAAGTTATATAACCGAGGCTGGTACAAAATAGTAGGATGTAGCAGCCCCTGTCTAAAGCTGTTATCTTGTTATACAGAATTTCAGCTTTTGTTTAAAAACAAAAGTAAGTCTCTAGGTGTTATAGTTGTGAAAAAACCCACCACCAACAAAATTCTGTAAGTGTGAACTGAGTGTAGCTGATGTGCAGATGTCTATCTGAGTCTGCAGAGAGTCTGGAACAACAGATCTGAGAGGTTTCTACTTCCCCATTTATCTCAGTGAAGTGTTAACTCAGATGCCTGCTGATAATTTAAATGTCGACATTGTTAACTCTTCATTTCTCCCCCAAGCCATCATTTTGCAAACCCATCTCACATCAATGTTTTGATCCCAGGAAGAAAATACATAGTTAAAATCACATTTTGAGTTAATTCAAATGCTGAGCAAGCTGGGGTAGTAGTAATGCCGGCAGACAACATGCTTGCTGCCACCAAACTCCTTCAAGTGCATTTCAATTCTGCCCTGCCAGTTCTGAATCTCTCTTAATTTTTTTAATCATTTTTATAATCAACAAACTACACAAGTACATGACAAATGCGTAATGTCAATCATGCTCATTCGTGTAGCTTTTTGGAAGGGTAGCATAATAGTAGTCCAGAATGACTATTAATCAACCAATTGTCTTGTATGACTTAAGTAAAAGTATGAACTTGATTCTACAGAGCTGAAAGGTTAGTGTGCTAACATAGGAATTGCTATACAAGATCAGACCTGTGGTCTGTATCATCCAGTATCTTGTCTTTTACAGTGGCCAGGCACTTCAGAGAAAGGTGTAAGGAAACCCTATAGTGGATAACTATAGCATAATCTGCCTACAAGGAAAGAGTCTCCCTACCCGCCATAAATTAATGATTGGCTTATATCCTGAAGCAGAAGATATTGTATCCCTTCTAAAATATGTATTTATCCTAACTAATGTAACTGTTGTTACTCTCCTTATTCATGTAAATCATAGAATCACAGAACTGGAAGGGACCTCGAGAGGTCATCTAGTCCAGTCCCCTGCACTCAGTGCAGGACTAAGCATTATCTAGACCATCCCTGATAGGTGTTTGTCCAACCTGCTCTTAAAAATCCCCAATGATGGAGATTCCACCACCTCCCTAGGCAATTTATTCCAGTGCTTAACCACTCTGACAGTTAGGAAGTTTTTTCTATGTCCAACCTAAACTGCCCTTGCTGCAATTTAAGCTCATTGCTTCTTGTCCTATCCTCAGAGGTTAAGGAGAACAATTTTTCTCCCTCCTCCTTGTAACAATCTTTTATATACTTGAAAACTGTTATCACGTCCCCTCTCAGTCTTCTCTTCTCCAGACTAAACAAAGCCAGTTCTTTCAATCGTCCCTCATAGGTCATGTTTTCTAGACCTTTAATCATTTTTGTTGCTCTTCTCTTGACTTTCTCCAATTTGTCCAGATCTTTCCTGAAATGTGGCGCCCAGAACTGGAAACAATAATTCCAGTTGAGGCCTAATCAGCGCAGAGTAGAGCGGAAGAATTACGTCTCACGTCTTGCTTACAACACTCTTGCTAATACATCCCAGAATGATGCTTGCCTTTTTTTCAACTGTGTTACACTGTTGACTCATATTTAGCTTGTGATCCATTATGACCCCCAGATCCCTTTCTGCAGTACTCCTTCTTATGCAGTCATTTCCCATTTTGTATGTGTGCAACTGATTGTTCCTTCCTAAGTGGAGTACTTTGCATTTGTCCTTATTGAATTTCATCCTATTTACTTCTAAATGTCTAATCCTCATTTGGATCCTACTAAAGACTGACTTCAATGAGAACTTGTGGAAATGAGTTACAGGGGTTAATGATCCATGGTTTAAAAACAATATTTTTAATCCATTTAATTTTTTTAATTTTTTAATTTTACTGAATGTCTCTTTTTTCTTGTATGAAATGCCAGGAAATAGGAATGCCTTCTTTACCTTGTCTACGCCATTCATTATTTTGTTTAATCACTCTCACGTACTTCTTGCTTCCTCTCTAAACAGTCTTCATCTTTCCAGTCACTCTTCATATGAAGGTATTTTGCCTTTATTCATTTTCATTGCCCATCTCTGAATCCCTTTTTTATTTCTGCTGCAGCTATTGTAACACATAGCATTCTAGGCGAAAATGTCCCAATTAGGTGGAGATGTTCCATAGGTGTCACCCAAAGGTGAAGGTGTCCCAATTAGCTCCCCTTATATAGAAACCAGAGACAAAGTCAACAGAGATTTTATGTTCATGTATAGACCATCAAAGATAAAAGGATTCATAAGGGAGCTCACTGATACCTTGTTAGCAATGGTGGTGAAATACCTCAGGCTTGTCAGCCTGGGAGTTTTCAACATGCATATTGAGAAGGCCACTGATGCAAAAGCCCAAAAACTCACCTTCTCACTTGTGTCCCTAGGATTTTCATTGGTCATCTGTGGTCCAACCCACATAGCCAGTCACACCCTGGATCTGATTTTTGGCTAGATGTCAAGATAGATGACATCACAACCTGCAGCAGAACTGGGCAGCAAGCACTGAGAAGAATGATTGTCCTACCTTGCCATAAAGATCACGCACATTCAGGAAGGTTTCTCAAACAGCATGGATCTGCTCAGATACTACAGTGATGAGCACAGTATACAAATCTACATAGAACAGAATACACAGGGATGTTTTTACAGGGTAGTGGGCTAGGCTTACTTGAACTACTCCCACATCAGTTTCAGTGATGCACTAGCTCATATATTTAAAACAGCAATGCACTTCAAATTAATCAGCATAAGCACTCTTGTATTTGTACAAGAGTGTGTCTATTTTGCCTTTGTGCCCAGGCATTGTGATTTTTGCTAGACCTAGTAAAAACAGAGCTCCTCAGCACACAGACGGTATCTAATTTTCTGGTTATTTTTTCTTATTTTACTTCCAAAAAAAGGTGAGAGAGTAATATATTACTGCATATCTTTATGACATATCCATTTCAATAGGTTAGTATCCCGTAACTAAACAGGCTCTGGTCCTTTCACAATATGGTCTGTTATATGCCTCTTTAAGTACCTAACCCATATTGTTGGAGTTCTAGAGCTTCTAATATAAAATAATAAAAAATTATTAACAAAAAAGTTAACTGAATTTATCAAGCCACACAAATGACTTGAATTTTGGGCAAAGATTCAGGATGGCAGATGTTTGCCCATCAGGTCAGTAGAGAGCTGACAGAATGAGAAATAACCAAGCAAGATAGGGATCAGCTAAATGAAGGCAAAAAAACTTCCTGCATCAAGAGCTCAAATAATTAGGTCCAAAAGGTTTCTCACAACCCAACACTTCCCTGATCCCTCAGCAAAATCCAGCTCTCACATTAATCCAAAGCCCAGCGAGAATGAGAAGAAAAGATTCACTCCACTTATAGCCTTTTTTGACAGCGCTCAGTCACATTCCCATCAGGTTTAGGTTCCTTTGCAATCCCTGTAACAAGTGCAGACATCTGTGTTAGACATTCTGTTCAAGGAGAGGTTAATCTTTTCATTGCCAGCTGCTTTATGGGCTCTAGACATCTTTTTCACTCTATCTCTATTCAGGGAAGGAAGGCCTAATAGGTCTCTGGACAATTCTGCTGTGCATTTGAGACTGAAAATGAGGCTGATCAAATACCCATGTAGAAGGGTTGCAGGAACTGTGATCTGGGGTGCCTGTGATAGTTCTCAGTGAAAATGCCAAGGTCAGGGCAGGCTGCAAAAAGGAAAGCAGATTCTCCCAAAGACTGGTGGCTAACACTAAAGTTAGAATTACCAACCAGTCACAAACTGTACTCCTGATCCCCCACACTGATTATCAAGAAGCAAAAAGAAAGAAAAGAAAAGAAATAACACAGACCCATTTATTGCATGGTATGGTGTATTGGCACCCTTCCTTCTGCGCTGCTGCTGACATCCCACTGCCTTCAGAAAAGGGTGGCTGGAGAGCGGCAACTGGCCGGGAGCCCAAAGGTGCCAGGGCTAAGAACTGCCAAGCATACAGATGCCCTGGCTCAGCCCCCACAAGCCCAGGCACAAATTGAGCACTGCTTACTGGATTTTAAGTTCTTGCAGTAGCATCAGCTATGATTGAGCTTGGATGCCACCCTTTTAATTAGTGATGGAAATGGAGCCAAAAACTAATGCGACTGCGAGTAAACATCGGAAAGTTGACAAGAAAACCGAGCTTTTAACCCAAACTGGATAGTGAGTTTTTTTTTTATTATGATACCTCATTTAAACACAAAAAACTTTGTGTTTAATATGTCAAATTTAATCTGTCTGTAAGGTCGTCAATGTGAGGCGCCACGTTGAATCAAAGCACAGTAACTTCAACATGGCCTATCCTCCTGGCAGTGTAGCAATAGGGGGCCAAATTGAAAATCTGAAGTCTTTGTATCACACTTCAAATGTCATTCTCACAACATCAGTGACTGTACAGGAAAAAGCAACAACTGCATCTCTTTAGCTAATGTTGGTACTAGCTAAAAAGAAAAAGCCTTTCCTGGATGCCACGCTTGTGAAGGGGTACACATTGGAAATGCTGGAGGAGCTTTTTGCGGGAGATAAAAACAAAGATGACATTGTGAACGTGTAAGAAAGTTCCACTGTCTGATTCCACAGCAGTGTGAAGATTGGAGGTAATTTATGACGATCATTTGTCAGCACTTCTTTCCGATTTAAAAAACACCAAATACATGTTTCTTGCCATGAAGGAATCAAGTGATTTAAGTGACACACGCTGTTTGTTAGATTTTATGATGGTGAAATTTTCAAGGAAAATTTTTTGTGCTTAATACCATTAGAAACCTACACCACAGGAGAAATTGTTTTTGAAAAGGTAAAAGGCTTTTTTGAAAAAAAGGGTTTATATCTGCAGAAAGTAAATTTTCTTGTTACAGATGGAGGTCTCTCAGTGACAGGGAAAGAGAAGGGCTTTCTCTACTTCCAAGCCTAAGTACAGAAGAAAAATATGTGGAAACTGATTAGATTAGGAAGACTTGCTTGAAATAAATAACTGACAAAAGTCAACTAAGTAAGAATAGTAATAACTAAGGCAATTTAGCTGAGAGGCTTAGAATTCTAGCAACCTCAAGTTTCAGCAAACAAATAATACAATTATGTTTTATGGGCAGTCAAATATGGAAACACAATGGTAACTGGCATAAAGGAAACAGTAAGATCAACTGGCAAAGAGCAAGAGATATTACAGATAATCAAAGATTTATTTGAAATATAATTGGTAAGTGACACTAGCTATTTATTGCTCTGGAATGTTTAATAATTTGTTAAAGATGATTAATGGAAACCTATATTGCTACACTACCAAAATATAATTTTCCATTGCCCAAACTGGACAGACCAGTCTACTATGTTAGGGCCCTAACTCTCATTCAAATCAAAGAAAAAACTCCCATTGACTTCAATCAGCGATAAATGAGATCTGTAAGACTGCATCTAAATTTGAAACTAAATATGTACCTCTTTTGAGAAATTTCTAAATTATGTGAAGGAAGTAGTGAACTGACAGCCAAAAAAAAAAAAAAGATTAGAAGAAGATTAGAAGATTTGGGTTTGAAGAGACTTCAGGAAGTCATCTAGACCAACCCCCTGCTCAAAACAGGACCAACCCCAACTAAATCATCCCCGCCAGGGCTTTGTCAAGCCGGGCCTTAAAAACCTCTAAGGATGGAGATTCCACCATCTCCCTAGGTAACCCATTCCAGTGCTTCACCACCCTCCTAGTGAAACAGTGTTTCCTAATAGCCAACCTAGATCTCCCCCACGGCTACTTGAGACCATTGCTCTTTATTCTGTCATCTGCCACTACTGAGAACAGCCAAACTCCATCCTCTTTGGAACCCCCCTTCAGGTAGTTGAAGGCTGCTATCAAATCCCTTCTCACTCTTCTCTTCTGCAGACTAAACAAGCCCAGTTCCCTCAGCCTCTCCTCATAAGTCATGTGCCCAGCTCCCTGATCATTTTCGTTGCCCTCCGTTGGATTCTCTCCAATTTGTCCACATCCTTTCTGTAGTGGGGGGCCCAAAACTGGACGCAGTACTCCAGATGTGGCCTCACCTGTGCCGAATAGAAGGGAATAATCACTTCCCTCGATCTGTTGGCAATGCTCCCACTAATGCAGCCCAATGTGCCATTAGCCTTCTTGGCAACAAGGGCACACTGCTGACTCATATCCAGCTTCTCATCCACTGTAATCCCCAGGTTCTTTTCTGCCGAATTCCTGCTTAGCCAGTCAGTCCCCAACCTGTAGCGGTGCATGGGATTCTTCTGTCCTAAGTGCAGGACTCTGCACTTGTCCTTGTTGAACCTCATCAGATTTCTTTTGGCCCAATCCTCCAATTTGTCTAGGTCACTCTGGACCCTATCCCTACCCTCCAGCATATCTACCTCTCCCCCCAGCTTAGTGTCATC
The DNA here is from genome assembly GCF_002925995.2 of Terrapene triunguis. NCBI lineage: Eukaryota > Metazoa > Chordata > Testudines > Emydidae > Terrapene > Terrapene triunguis. The sequence goes on along the minus strand of NW_020664492.1, from coordinate 9,138,881 downwards.
CACGAACTGATTTAGGATCTAACCCCAACAACTACTTTCAAGAATACAACATGTTACTTTCAGAGCAGTAAGAAGTAATTTCAAAGGCCCCATAGGAGCTGGGTGCCTAAATGCCTTTGAGGAACTAGGCCAAAGTCGATAGGGAAAGAAAGGCCTTAGCCAAAGGGACTGATCCTTTTCTATTTAAGTGAATGCGAGTTTTGCCTTTGACTTCAGTGGGACCAGATTGGGCCCATAGCTTTATCTATAAAACTACTTTCGAAAGACTTCATAAGTCAATTAAAAAAAATTCCATTAAGGATTTGCTCTAGTGAATTCATAATTACCAGCAAGAATTTGTTACTATCATGATGATAGCTATGTCATATGGACTGTATAATTTACTAATGAAATACCGTCTCCTTGTGACTTTATTGCCCTCTCCTAATAATTAATCTTCTGGCTAGGTTACAAAGTGACAGGCTGTAATTTTTATGTAATATTTAGAAGTTGATCACCCACATTTAGACATTTTGATAAGGTTATAGCACAGCTCCCTAATATTAATTTCCACCAAAGAGGAGTTATCTCCTCATTGCACTTTATCCACCATTTGCTTTATATCTTGGATTATGTAGCATATTTATTGTCAGACTATGCCAAATTTGCCATTCCAGGGAAATTTTCTGAGTGTCTCTCTTACTCATGATTTAAGGTGCAATGACTAATTTACCCTTTGAATATAATGTACAGTAGGGCCCAATTTGGCAGTGAAAAACATGGCAATGATGGTGTGTCTTCACCACAGGTGTGTCTTCACCGCAGGTTGGCCTAGTCCTGGTGAGAACAGCCACACTGCAAAGCCTGACCTGAGTTAGAATCATAGAATATTAGGGTTGGAAGAGACCTCAGGAGGTCATCTAGTCCAACACCCTGCTCAAAGCAGGACCAGCACCAACTAAATCATCCCAGCCAGGGCTTTGTCAAGCCAGGCCTTAGAAATCTCTAAGGATGGAGATTCCACCACCTCCCTAGGTGTGTCCTCCCTAGTTACTGTGTCCTCATTGGTGCTGCTCTCACTAGGGCACATCCCATGGTTCTTTGTGCTGCAGTGAATTGTGGGAGAACTTGTCTGTCCATCTGGGCACACAGGTGAAATTGTGGCAAGGCACTGGAAGTCTATTAGCACTTGAGAGATTTAGCCTTGTCTTCCCTGCAAAGTGAGTGGGTTATCTGTTCAAGTGAAAGTAGAACCTGAGATCTAACCCTCACCCCCAGCTGGTCCAGCTAGGCTGAGTTGAGAGCATCATTAAACTTGGTTGAGAAGTTTTTGTGTGTGGATGAGAGGAGGGTTATAGGCAAAACACAAGGGGGAGCCTGGGCTAACTCTGTAGTGAAGACATACCCTGATTTCCAGGGATGATCCACTGCACATTACTTTCAGTAGTTTGCCAGGAACAAATGCAACTCCACAATCCCTACCTGGCCATGAATCCCCATAACATAGACATATGCAGGAGTGAGTTGTCTTGCTTTTGCAGGAGGGAAGTAGGGCTGGGCAAGGGCTGAAAATGGAAAGAGCCCACCTCCTGCTCCATTACTCCATATGCCCTATCTAGTAGACAATGTGTCAATGGGCACTGCAGGCCTCACAGGTTAATCTAGGCACTGATTTAGAGCAGCGGACACTTCACAGCAGCACATTTTGTTGCAGAATCTCTGTTAGGATTGAATACCAAATCAGAGATTATTTCAACTAACCAGTTCCGCTCTAGATTGCTGGGCAGCAATAGCACTCGTTTGGTAGAAAAAAGTATTCTCCTATTAGTCTGTATTTAACACACTTCAGGCATATCCAGGAAAGCACCTGTAACAATAAGAGCTGAGGACAGATGCTAACACATATGTTTTCTGTTACAATTTTAAATGTCATACCACTGTAAAAAAAAAAGTAATCATGACATGGCCCCATGGGTGCCCTGGTAGCCACACTCCCTGTCAGAGGGAGGTTTAGGAGACACAGATATCATTAGACTGGGAAATCCTAGCTCAGATCTTTAGTGGCATCTCCTCTATGAGAAGGTATTGTGTGAAAGGCTCTCCAATGATATAGAGGCACCAGACTTGTTAATGTCTACATAAAATACGCAGAGTTGCCAACCATCCCTGGACACAAAGGCTACATGATGAGTTATACAGTTCAGTAGCATAACTGTGTGCCCCAACTACATTCTGCTGAGGAGTGACTAACAGTAGGTGTGGGGAGTGGATGAGTTGCTCCTATATCACTCCCACCAGCAACAAGACTCTCACACTACTGCCACTACACTGGGTAAAGCAATTACTTGCCTTCCCGGGTCATTCAGAATATGGAGTAAGACTAACTTCTACTCCTCTGCACACCTGGAGGTCTGACAACACAGACGGACCCGTGGGTACATTCCTTATTCATACAAAACTCCCAATAAGTTTAATGAGACTTTTGCATGTGTAGTGCCTGCAAAGTTAGGCCCTTACCCCTTTCTGCAGACAGAATTACCGAATTAGGCCTCTGATTGTATATACTGCAACACATAGACATAGTCCACATTCCCCTATTTATTCAAATCTGTAAAAATAGAATATTTCACATTCTTCTTTCTGACTTTTTCTATATTTGTCCACAAGACACTCTATTATTATGAACACAACTAAGCGGTAATTTGTTTCTGCCTACATGCTTTTCAAACAAAGATTGAATTTCTCTCTCTCTCTTGCCGCCTACATATCTACTCATGTATATGTCTAGATCTATTATGGTAGGGGCTGGTAGCACCACCTGTTATTAACATTGTCCAATGCTTCCTGTTATAAGATTGTGTTTTTAGTTGCTCATAGCTTTGCCAAACTTTAACTGTTGGGCTGAAATTTTCCATGCAGGGTGTCTGTCTCAGGCTGAATTTTGGGGGGGAGGGGGAAATTTCAGCAAAAGGGTTTAGCTGTTTCCAAGAATAAGTCTAGGGAAAAAAACATTGTTTTGCCCATGTTAAAAACATTTAGCAAAAGACGTAGCATTCCCATGCTTTTGACGAGGGACTTTATATTTGACAGCCTTGGTGTCTGGGATGTGCCATTTGCTATTCCCAGGAAAATCTGCCCAAATTTGGCCAAGTTAAAAGCCTTTGAAAAATTGCAATTTGCACATGCTCAGTAGAAACTTCTTAGATTTTAGCAGCTAAATTGCCCAAAGATTCCAGCCATACTGGATACTCTAGCTGGCCACTGAACAGGATTTTCCCTGCAATTGCAGCTTGGGCTGCTGCAGGCCATGCTGGGTCTGGGTACCTGAACTGAGAGCAGGCAGCCTGTCTCTCCTATGGTCTCAAAGACCTTCCTAGTGAATGTAGGAAGCAGGAAGCTGCCTGATTTGAATGCAGAGGGGGCAACAGCTGGACCTGTGAGTGGGAGAGAAGGAAGTAGATTGGCACAAGGAGCCTATGCAGGAGGAGAGTGGGTGGCAGAAACTGGGGGACTGTCAGTTGGGTTGAGGGAGATCAGAACTGGAAGCTGAGGAAGGCAACGGGGGGAGCACTGCAAGCCAGTTGGTGGGAGTAAGACAGATTGGATGAGGATCTGGGGGGCGATACCGAGGCTGGCTGGGCAAGGAGACTGGGACTGAGAACCATCAGGTAAAGAAAGGGAGGGAGATCTGTTGAGTCGCTGGGGTACAAGGGGAGAACTGGGACTGGCTGGACAAAAAAGACTGGGACATGGAACTGAAGAAGGGGACACAGAAATTGCATAAATGTTCTTTTCATGTAGTTTTTTGGTATGTGATTAGATAGATAGATAGATAGATAGATAGATAGATAGATAGATAGATATCTTTATGGTGACTTGTCTAGAGATTTAATAAGTATATTTTATATCCAAGCATAGGAGCCAAAGTTGTCACTGTGAGCCAAAGAGACTGCAGTCAGAAACCTGGGAGACAGAAAGGTTGTAGGTTTAAATCCAGTATGAGCTACTTCTCCCATTCTATGACCTCAGACAGGTAACTGTGCATGACTTTCCAGGGTCTCAGTAAACTTCTAGCTATGAAATTAGATATTTTTTTAAATGCACATTTTCACTGAAAACCACAAATAGAATCTGAGTTGAACTTTCTAGGGTAAATAAACCAGGAAAAAAAAAAAGGAATATGCCTCATAACATCAATGTAGTTACAGGCCAATTTGCATTTCCATTATAAACTATGTTTCTATAATCCTCGACGGGGACAGGTGAGCAAAGCCCACAGGTAAGTGGGGAACATTGAGACCTGGGAGATGGGTCGGAAACGAGAGGGAGTGTGGGCTATATTGGCAGAGAGAAAGGAGGGTCAGGACAAAACTGGGAGGAAAGATCAAACCAGTATCTTAGATGCCTATATACAAATGCGAGAAGTATGGGTAATAAGCAGGAAGAACTGGAAGTGCTAATAAATAAATACAACTATGACATTGTTGGCATCACTGAAACTTGGTGGGATAATACACATGATTGGAATGTTGGTGTGGATGGGTACACCTTGCTCAGGAAGGATAGACAGGGGAAAAAGGGAGGAGGTGTTGCCTTATATATTAAAAATGTACACACTTGGACTGAGGTAGAGATGGACATAGGAGATGGAAGTGTTGAGAGTCTCTGGGTTAGGCTAAAAGGGGTAAAAAACAAGGGAGATGTCATGCTAGGAGTCTACTACAGGCCACCTAACCAGGTGGAAGAGGTGGATGAGGCTTTTTTTAAGCAACTAACAAAATCATCCAAAGCCCAAGATTTGGTGGTGATGGGGGACTTCAACTATCCGGATATATGTTGGGAAAATAACACAGCGGGGCACAGACTATCCAACAAATTCTTGGACTGCATTGCAGACAACTTTTTATTTCAGAAGGTTGAAAAAGCTACTAGGGGGGAAGCTGTTCTAGACTTGATTTTAACAAATAGGGAGGAACTCGTTGAGAATTTGAAAGTAGAAGGCAGCCTGGGTGAAAGTGATCATGAAATCATAGAGTTTGCAATTCTAAGGAAGGGTAGAAGGGAGAACAGCAAAATAGAGACAATGGATTTCAGGAAGGCAGATTTTGGTAAGCCCAGAGAGCTGATAGGTAAGGTCCCATGGGAATCAAGACTTAGGGGAAAAACAACTGAGGAGAGTTGGCAGTTTTTCAAAGGGACACTATTAAGGGCCCAAAAGCAAGCTGTTCCGCTGGTTAGGAAAGATAGAAAATGTGGCAAAAGACCACCTTGGCTTAACCACGAGATCTTGCATGATCTAAAAAATAAAAAGGAGTCATATAAAAAATGGAAACTAGGACAGATTACAAAGGATGAATATAGGCAAACAACACAGGAATGCAGGGGCAAGATTAGAAAGGCAAAGGCACAAAATGAGCTCAAACTAGCTACAGGAATAAAGGGAAACAAGAAGACTTTTTATCAATACATTAGAAGCAAGAGGAAGACCAAAGACAGGGTAGGCCCACTGCTTAGTGAAGAGGGAGAAACAGTAACAGGAAACTTGGAAATGGCAGAGATGCTTAATGACTTCTTTGTTTCGGTCTTCACCAAGAAGTCTGAAGGAATGCCTAACATAGTGAATGCTAATGGGAAGGGGTAGGTTTAGCAGATAAAATAAAAAAAGAACAAGTTAAAAATCACTTAGAAAAGTTAGATGCCTGCAAGTCACCAGGGCCTGATGAAATGCATCCTAGAATACTCAAGGAGCTAATAGAGGAGGTATCTGAGCCTCTAGCTATTATCTTTGGAAAATCATGGGAGACGGGAGAGATTCCAGAAGACTGGAAAAGGGCAAATATAGTGCCCATCTATAAAAATGGAAATAAAAACTACCCAGGAAACTACAGACCAGTTAGTTTAACTTCTGTGCCAGGGAAGATAATGGAGCAAGTAATTAAGGAAATCATCTGCAAACACTTGGAAGGTGGTAAGGTGATAGGGAACAGCCAGCATGGATTTGTAAAGAACAAATCATGTCAAACCAATCTGATAGCTTTCTTTGATAGGATAACAAGCCTTGTGGATAAGGGTGAAGCTGTGGATGTGGTATACCTAGACTTTAGTAAGGCATTTGATACGGTCTCGCATGATATTCTTATCGATAAACTAGGCAAATACAATTTAGATGGGGCTACTATAAGGTGGGTGCATAACTGGCTGGATAACCGTACTCAGAGAGTTGTTATTAATGGTTCCCAATCCTGCTGGAAAGGCATAACGAGTGGGGTACCGCAGGGGTCTGTTTTGGGACCGTCTCTGTTCAATATCTTCATCAACGACTTAGATATTGGCATAGAAAGTACGCTTATTAACTTTGCAGATGATACCAAACTGGGAGGGATTGCAACTGCTTTGGAGGACAGGGTCATAATTCAAAATGATCTGGACAAATTGGAGAAATGGTCTGAGTTAAACAGGATGAAGTTTAACAAAGACAAATGCAGAGTGCTCCACTTAGGAAGAAAAAATCAGTTTCACACATACAGAATGGGAAGAGACTGTCTAGGAAGGAGTATGGCAGAAAGGGATCTAGGGGTTATAGTGGACCACAAGCTAAATATGAGTCAACAGTGTGATGCTGTTGCAAAAAAAGCAAACATGATTCTGGGATGTATTAACAGGTGTGTTGTGAGCAAGACACGAGAAGTCATTCTTCCGCTCTACTCTGCTCTGGTTAGGCCTCAGCTGGAGTATTGTGTCCAGTTCTGGGCACCGCATTTCAAGAAAGATGTGGAGAAATTGGAAAGGGTCCAGAGAAGAGCAACAAGAATGATTAAAGGTCTTGAGAACATGACCTATGAAGGAAGGCTGAAAGAATTGGGTTTGTTTAGTTTGGAAAAGAGAAGACTGAGAGGGGACATGATAGCAGTTTTCAGGTATTTAAAAGGGTGTCATAAGGAGGAGGGAGAAAACTTGTTCACCTTAGCCTCTAAGGATAGAACAAGAAGCAATGGGTTTAAACTGCAGCAAGGGAGGTCTAGGCTGGACATTAGGAAAAAGTTCCTAACTGTCAGGGTGGTTAAACACTGGAATAGATTGCCTAGGGAGGTTGTGGAATCTCCATCTCTGGAGATATTTAAGAGCAGGTTAGACAAATGTCTATCAGGGATGGTCTAGACAGTATTTGGTCCTGCCATGCGGGCAGGGGACTGGACTCGATGACCTCTCGAGGTCCTTCCAGTCCTAGAATCTATGAATCTATGAATCCAGCCACAAAGAAATCACTGCTGGCTGTAATTTACCATACAATCCCCAGCCTCTCAGCAATTTCCCCCCCTCACAAAAATATAAGGAAATCTTTTAATATGCTTCTAGAATCTAGAAGTGGCAAAGTAAAGACAATCATATTTACTTGTGCTGGGTGTTTTTTGTTCTTCAGCTAACCTTACAGACCCTTAGGGTCATGTCTTGGAAGGTGCATAGTCCTTCAGGAGTTGAGGTCACTCAGTATGTCACAAGAAGCATCCTTCCCCGCCAGACCATACATTTCAAATCTATCCTGTGGATAGCTTTTGTATTATTGGTTCGGTTCTTAAGGGCTAATCTAGCTTCTACATGTGGTATGGTTCCTTTTCCATAACATTTTATTCTATGAACTTTCCTTGTAACAGTGTCATATCATTAAATTCAATACAGCATCCTATGGAGAATCCTGTTAAAGATCTGTCAAACAGTTCTTTCTCTGTTGTTCCTTTGGGGTTGAGGTCAGAACATCAGTACTACTCAGATGTATTTTTGATGTTTTAACACATATTCTAGGTAAACATAAATTATCAACAGGTGTAAAAATGACTTTAGAATATTGCACAGTGCAGTCAGAAGGATGAATTCCTTCCTGGAAATGTAACATAACATGCAAATATGAATACACTCCAAAACTGCAAATTCCAAATACTGTGTCCCTCTAACCCGGTATCCTGTCTTCTGACAGTATCTGGTGTCAGATGTTTCACAGGGAATGAACAGAACAGGACAATTTATTGACAGTTTATCCTCTAACATCCATTCCCAGCTTCTGGCAGTCAGACATATAGGAACACTGTAAAGTTGTGGCCACTCACCTCTTGTAAGTGCCTCCTACTGGCCAGGTACGTGCCTCCAGCTGAGACACTCACAGTCTGTATGTAAAACAAACAGAAAACAAACCCCTTCCGGGGTAACACAATCCAAAAAATGATTGGCCCCTCCCCGAGTTCCTCAGTCCCATCTCTGGGCTTGGTTAAGCACTTGCCCCCTTCTAGGGCTCCAAAAGAAACTTGTTGCCTCCTCAGCCTTTGGCCACTCTGCCTGTAGCCAGTGGGGAGCACCCAGGCCCGTCCACTATTCTGGGTCCCAACACAGGGAGTCTACAACTAGCAGCCACCTGCTGTTTCCTTTACTATTGTCTATGACTGGGCTTCTTCCCACTTTGTCCCAACTGGCCTGTTCTCTGTTTATGCAGGGTCTCTACCAGGTCTCCTTGCCTAAAGAGTCTGTAACAGTTTCTCTGTCCTGTTCTCTCAGGGTTCTCTCTCACAGGCCCCTTCACCTACAGAGCTTATAACAGTCTCTGGCCCTTCTTGTCAAGGCTCTCTCTCCCAGGTCTCTGTGCCTGGAGAACTTCATAGTCCTATCCTTACTTAGGCAGTGTTTTGCCTCAGTCTCTGTACCTGTGGAGTCTCCCAGCCTTCTACTCCTTTTGGTCTCAGCCAGCGACTGCTCTGTCCAGCTGCTGCAGCTTCCTCAGCCAGCCAGGAACACCATCCTTCCTCCTCTGGCTCCAGCCAGGCCCTGCACTGATATTGGCATAGCTATGTCTTTCAGGGGTGTGAAAAATCCACATCCCTGAGAGGTGTTGCTATGCCAACCTAATTCCTGGTATAGACAGTGCTAGGTCCTCTTGGGGAGATGGATTAACTACAGTGATGGGAAAACCCCTCCTGTCACTGTACTGTCTACACTGAAGTGCCACAGTGGCGCCACTGCAGCTGTGTTACTGTAGCATTTTAAGGGTAGATATAGCCGGAGGGGAACAAGAAGAATGTGTCCAGCGCCGGTTGTGCAGCTGTTCAGTGAGGCAGCGCGGAAAGAGAAAGCTCCTTGCCTACTCTTCCCTTGCCTTGTGCATTCATGCAGTGGCTGGGCACAGCTGAGCTCTATGTTTGCACAGGTAAGTAAGAGGGAGTGGAGTTGTGGAAACAGCTGAAAAAATAATTGATTATATAAGTACATATATATACCAGAAAAACAGAAACAGCAAGTTATTGTTATACAGAAGAAAATGACATCAATCCTTTGGAATGGACAAGGTATAATATCTTTTGTTGGACCAACTTCTGTTGGTGGAAGGTACCAACTTTTGAGGTACACGGAGCTCTTCTTCGGGTCTGGGGAAGGAAGCAGAGTGTCTGAGCTAAATACAAGGTGGGACAGATTGTTAAGCAGAAGAGGTCACTTGAAATGAAGTGGGCAATTGGGGGTTAGATTGCTATGCATAAAAGGTTTGAAGTGGGCAATTAAGCGAGGCAGGCAGCCTGGTGTGTTGTTACAAATTGTTTTAATGAGATATAAAACCAATGTCCCTGTTAAGTCATTGGCTTTTGATGTTTAGCAGAATTACGAATTTAAGTTCTCAGGGTTGCCTTTTGAAGGTGTTTTTGCGGTTACCCTTGAGAACTTGAGGACAAGTATTGAAAGATCAGATATAGAGTGATTGCTCTGTGAAAAGTGTTTGCCCATGGGTGATATGGTGTTTTTGTCTTTTATCATTTTTCTGCGTGAATTCATTTGAGAGCATAGTGATTGTCTGGGTTCACCCACATAGTTGTTATTAGGGCTTTTGATGCACTGGATGAGGTATACAACCTGTTGTGAAAAGCATGTGGAGGACCCATGAATTTTAAAAGGTGTGTTGTGTAGGGTATGCATCATCATAGCAGTGGAGATATGTCTGCCGATTTTGTATCTGTTGTTCTGGCAGGTCTGGTGCCACTCTGCTTTCTTCCAGACATAAAGAAGAGCTTTATATAGCTTGAAAGCTTATATCTTTCACCAACCAAAGTTGATCCAATAAAAAATATTATTTCACCAACCTTGTCTCTCTCAAACATCCTGGAACAAACACAGCTACAACAACACTGCAATCAACCCTTTGGTCATATATTTTATCACACACTTCCCCAAAGCAATACCAGGGTTCACGGCAATCTCCTCTTATTTCATTTATTTGAAATAGTGTCTTATTTATACTTTACTGAAGATAAGTATTTGTTGGGGATAAAAAAGTTATTCACAGAATATCAGAGACCCATATAAGCAACAATTCCCTGGCAGGAACTGGTAACATAAGTTTTTGCCGGGAGGGGTTACTGAAGCAAACATTGCTGATCCTATTTGTAACAGGTTGAGGGGAGGTGATTGTAAAGTGGGACCCTACCCCACCCTAAATTATCTCAGTGGGACAAGAAGCAAACCATTTCTCACCATCCCTAGCATGACCCAGAGAAACAGACTGGGCATGGTTTCCCACCAGTGGGAAAGGGTGCCACACTAGTAATTCCAGGGGACTTCCCTCCCCCTCATCTACCTAGTGAGGCTACATCAGCAAGGCATTGCCTGCTAGGTCTCCAGAACACTTGAGGATTGGGTTTAAAGTCGCAACCCAATTACTCCTGCCTCTTGAGGGATGTCACAGCTGCTCTAGAGACATCAGGATTGGGCCTGAACACTGGAGACTATGGCAAGGGAGCTTCCAAATCACCTTGCCCTCTCGTCATGGTACCTCCTCCCCAGTTGCTCCTTTTACCCGCGTCAGATCCATCTGTGAGGTGAAGTGCTCCCACCCACTTAGTAGATAGATTCCCAATAAGTAACATATCCCTAACTGGGGTAATAGTTTTATCTTGAACTAAACTGTTAAAAAGGACACACACATAAAAGGAAGTTTTTGGAAAGTGTAGGGAACAATTTCCTGGTGCAAGTGCTGGAGGAACCAACTAAGGGCAGAGCTCTTCTTGACCTGCTGCTCAGAAACAGGGAAGAATTGGTAGGGGAAGCAAAAGTGGATGGGAATTTGGAAGGCAGTGACCATGAGATAGTCAAGTTCAGGATCCTGACACAAGGAAGAAAGGCGAGCAGCAGAATACGGACCCTGACTTCAGAAAAGCAGACTTTGACACCCTCAGGGAAATGATGGGCAGGATCCCCTGGAAGAATAACATGAGAGGAAAAGGAGTCCAGGAGAGCTGGCTGTATTTTAAAGAATCCTTATTGCGGTTGCAGGAACAAACCATCCCAATGTGTAGAAAGAATAGTAAATATGGCAGACAACCAGCTTGGCTTAACAGTGAAATCCTTGCTGATCTTAAACGCAAAAAAGAAGCTTACAAGAAGTGGAAGATTGGACAAATGACCAGGGAGGAGTATAAAAATATTGCTCAGGCATGCAGGAGTGAAATCAGGAAGGCCAAATCACACTTGGAGTTGCAGCTAGCAAGAGATGTTAAGAGTAACAAGAAGGGTTTCTTCAGGTATGTTAGCAACAAGAAGAAAGTCAAGGAAAGTGTGGGCCCCTTACTGAATGAGGGAGGCAACCTAGTAACAGAGGATGTGGAAAAAGCTAATGTACTCAATGCTTTTTTTGCCCCTGACTTCACAAACAAGGTCAGCTCCCAGACTACTGCACTGGGCAGCACAGTATGGGGAGGAGGTGACCAGCCCTCTGTGGAGAAAGAAGTGGTTCAGGACTATTTAGAAAAGCTGGATGAGCACAAGTCCATGGGGCCGGATGCGCTGCATCCAAGGGTGCTAAAGGAGTTGGCAGTTGTGATTGCAGAGCCATTGGCCATTATCTTTGAAAACTCATGGCGATCGTGGGAGGTCCCAGATGACTGGAAAAAGGCTAATGTAGTGCCTATCTTTAAAAAAGGGAAGAAGGAAGATCCGGGGAACTACAAGCCAGTCAGCCTCACCTCAGTCCCTGGAAAAATCATGGAGCAGGTCCTCAAGGAATCAATTCTGAAGCACTTAGAGGAGAGGAAAGTGATTAGGAACAGTCAGCATGGATTCACCAAGGGCAAGTCATGCCTGACTAACCTAATTGCCTTCTATGACAAGATTACTGGCTCTGTGGATGAGGGGAAAGCAGTGGACGTGTTATTCCTTGACTTTAGCAAAGCTTTTGATACGGTCTCCCACAGTATTCTTGCCGGCAAGTTGAAGAGGTATGGGCTGGATGAGTGGACTATAAGGTGGATAGAAAGCTGGCTAGATCGTCGGGCTCAACAGGTAGTGATCAATGGCTCCATGTCTAGTTGGCAGACTGTATCAAACGGAGTGCCCCAAGAGTCAGTCCTGGGGCCGGTTTTGTTCAATATCTTCATTAATGATCTAGAGGATGGTGTGAACTGCACCCTCAGCAAGTTTGCAGATGACACTAAACTGGGAGGCGTGGTAGATACACTGGAGGGTAGGGATAGGGCGTGGGTGGGGCATTGGGGAAGGGGTGGAGTCTGGGGCAGAGCATGGGGCAAAGCACCCCCCAGCACTTTGAAAAGTCGGCTCCTGTGAAAACACCAAATTAAAAAAAACAACAACTTATCTTTTTCAGGAACAGCCTAAAAATGGAAGAAAACTTGTTAGCAGGTTTCAAAATATACTAAGCAGTTGAAAGGTTTTAAAATATACTAAAGCAATCCTGACACTAGTTCCTAGATGAAAAGACATACTAAACTATTTACTCTATCTGTCTATATAACCCCTGCCCCCTCTCCTTCCCCCACACATACTTTAAACAGTAACTCTCTCTTCCGTGGGGTGGTGAAAGTTGGCTCTTCAGGTTGGTAGTGTCAGCAGGGGTGTGTGATGAGCATAATGCCCCGCTCCCTGGGTTATGGCTTCACTTAGAGTTCCACACAAATTATCAAAGGAGTGTCCAGACCACCGCTTTTCTTCTTTATTGTGTAAGCCCCAAATCTTCCCCTACAACAAAGACCTTGGTTCAAAAGGTCACTAGATGTTGTTCCACAGTGGACTTTAGTGAACAAAGAAGACCCGCCTCCCAAGCGGGTGAATGCGCTGGTTGAGTACTCACCAGGGGAGTGGCCAACTCACGCCTCCCCCTCCACCCCATACTGAAGGGTCAATTGAAAAGGAGAGAAAGAAAAAAAGATCTCCTCTGAGCACTGGCCTCCCCGGCCTACAGCAAGGATGGGGCTGCCTTTGTCTAAGGCTATGGACAGCCCATGCAAATCTCTGCCTCAGGACTGGACTGGACAAGCCTCTCTAGAACCAGCTGAAGTTACCGCACAGGACTCACCACCTTCTCTTTGGACTCAGGGCTTGCTATGAACGCCTCCAGGTCGCTGCTAGTCACGGCTCCCTGCATGGCTGGTCTCATGGCAGTATGGTGGTGATGGTGGGTGTTACTAAGCTCTCGTAGTTCGTCTCCTTCCCTGCTGCTCCTCTTATGCTCCTTAACTGGGGTCTCTGTAACCATTCTCTATAGGCCCCTCCTTTCTCTAGTGTGGTTGTTCACTCCCTTCTTCAGGGTTCTTCCCTGCTGGGTCTGTCTCCTTGTTCACAGTGAGTTTTCCACTGACCTTTCCCTTTGCTCCACTCTTGGGCTCTCATTTATACTTGTTCCTGTGTCTGTATGCAGCTCTCCTCCGGCCTCTCACGCTGTTTTTCTACTCCTGGCTTCCAGCCACTGCTCCCTCACCCCACTTGGTGCTGCTCTCCCTGTCCCCCTTTCCCCAGCAGATACCAAGGCCAGCACCTGAGCTGGGGCTCCCTGATTTGACCCGGCTGACTGGTCAATTAGTTTGACTTAGGGTACTGGCTACTTCCCAAAGGCACTGTTCTGTAGCTCTCTGATTGGCCAGAGGTCCTGTCAGTCTAACTACAGACTCCTCTTTGCCCCTTCCCCTTTCTCCTGATATGGCGAAGGGACCAATGAACTATCCCAGAAATTTTAGTAGGGGGCCAACTGTCCTCTTACATATGTCTCTAATGCTTCTTCCGGGAACTGTTTCCCCTAATAAAAATTAAAAGCTCCTAGCCTGACCTACAAATGCTGTCACACAGAAAAGGAATGAGCAGATTAATGGAAATTTTAGTTACTCTCCTTACTGCTAATGGCAGCAGATCAAGTGGAGGGAACATGCAAATGGATTAACACACCCTTGGACATCAGGACACCATTGAAAACCAGTAGACAACAACAAATAAACTGTTTTACTTCCTGTCTTACTGAGAAACTGCTGATTAGTAAAAGCTCCAGTCCAATAAAAGTCATGACCCAAAGGAAAAGGAGGAGGATAGGGAGCAAGAAGAACAGATGATATTTATGAGTGACTACGAATTTCAATCACAGAAGCATAAACGACAAACTCAGGATCCCTGGCAATAGAAATAGTTGACTTAACAGATGTTAGGCAGTTCTTGTCAGAGGAAACAGTTCTGAGCATGAGCCTAATTGAGTATTTCAGATCTGTATAAATTAACATTTTTTAAAGCCTTGGATATTCTCAGGTGATTTTCTGGGTAAACATTTACAGTTTTCCAGGTCCTTTCAGTGAAACATTTATTATCAAAGGTCAATTCCTCTATTTCAGAAATTATACACTGGAAAACAGAATATGAAACAGAACAATAACCAGAATGTAATAATCTGTCTTCAGAAAGGAGACAAAAAACTTGATAATTAACGCAGTACTCTATTTTGGGTGCTCATGATGTTAAGTGTACTTCTTATATAAGTTCTGTTGTTTGAACAGTTCCTAGGGGCAAACATCTGTCTATGTGAAATTTTATTAAGAAAATAGCTTCATTTAAATCTTCAATCATAGTCCCCTCATGCAAATGTGAGTGTAAAGTGAAAAAGTCAGGGGAAAATCTTAGCAATTAGGTGGCTCTAAATTAACCCATTTTTTACTTTTTGGTCAACTTAGGAATAGTTGTAACACACAACTGGATATCAATTCAAGCATAGTCATTTTCCTTTTTAAGAAGAAGTATTAGAGACATCCCAATAACTTAAAGCCTGTGTGATGCTCTGACTCAGCATGATTGTTCATGGGAGCTGCAAAAACAGACCCTGCAAATTAAATTGACATTTGTAATTGAAGCGTAAGCAGAGAGTTTCCATATACTACAATGCAGATGGAGTACTTTCTCTGGGATATAAAATTAAGAGAATCCAATAAAGGTATCAGAACATGAATGAGGCTTCCTTCGTAGAAAATCGAATCTAAAGAATGAGGTGAGTCTTCTTGACTCATCAGGTTAAGAGAGAGAGGATATGTGATACAATGGATAATGGAAGTGCTAGGTATGTTACATCCGAGTGGCCTGATTCTCCATTGCCTTTTACTTTGTGTAGTTAGTAGAGCTGATTGGAAAATTTAAACAAAAATGAAATTTTGATGCAAAGGAGGAACAAAATGTGTGTGAAAAATTTGTGCACAGGGCCAGTACGAGGTCTATGCCACATTTCAGTCCACATAAATTTTCAAAATTGGGCTAAATGAAACCCAGACTCTGTAAGAACATAAGAACGGCCATACTCGGTCAGACCAATGATCAGTCTAGCCCAGTATCCTGTCTTCTGACGGTGGCCAATGCCAGATGCATAAGGGGGAATGAATAGAACAGGCAATCATCGAATGATCCATCCCCTGTCGTCCACTCCCAGCTTATGGCAAACAGAGGCTGGGGGCACTCAGAGCATGATGTTGCATCCCTGACCATCCTAGCTAATAGTCATTGATGGACCTATCCTCCATGAACTTATCTAGTTCTTTTTTGAACCCTGTTATAGTTTTGGCCTTCACAATATCCCCTTGCAACAAGTTCCACAGCTTGTGCTGGCCTGTGGCATGGAGTTGGATTTCAACGCTTGTGAACAGTTTTGTGAACTTTTTTCTATTTTCCAATCAGCTGAAGTAGTCATTTATACCTGTGCACAATGCCAAATCAGAATGGTACTGTTTTCCACTCATTTTCCTCTGATATAGCTGGATAAACAGGATGAAGTGAAATAGAAAAATCAGGCACTTTAGCTGTAATTTGAGAAAAAAGAATTTTCCTAAATATCAGAAAGTTTAGTTTTTTAAATGAAGCAGCGTTTATTATGAATGATGGGGAAAATCCCTGGATATAAATGTCTGCAACTCCATCAACTTTAAAGCAGTTGCACCTGATGATATGTGAGATGACCTTAATCTTATACTTTCAGAAATAATTTGTACTTTTTACTCATTAGTGTGGAAGCAACTGATACAACATAGAATCATAGAAGTATAGGGCTGAAAGGGACCGTGAGAGGTCATCAAGTCCATCCCCCCCTCCCCATGCTGAGGCAGGACCAAGTAAATCTAGGCCATCCCTGACAGGTGTTTGTCTAACCTGTTCTTAAAATCTCCAGAGATGGGGATTCCACAACCTCCTTTGGAAGTCTGTTCCAGAGCTTAATTACCCTTATAGTTAGAAAGTTTTTCCTAATATCAACCCCTACATCTCTCTTGCTGCAGATTTAGTCAATTACTTCTTGTCCTACCTTCAGTGAACATGGAGCACAAATGGTCCCTGTCCTCTTCATAACAGCCCTTAGCATGTCTGAAGATCAGGTCCCCTCTCAATCTTCTTTTCTCAAGACTAAACATGCTCAGCATTTTTAACTGTTCCCCATAGGTCAGGTTTTTTAAACTTTATATCATTTTTGTTGATGTCCTTGGGACTCTCTCCAATTTGTCTGCATCTTTCCTAAAGTAAGGCTCACAAAATTGGACACAGTACTCCAGCTGAGGCGTCACCAGTGCTGAGTAGAGAGAGACAATTACCTCCCTTGTCTTACATGTGACATTCCTGTTAAAACACCCCAGAATGATATTAGCCTTTTTTGCAAATGCATCACATTGTTGACTCATATTGAATTTATGATCTGCTATGACCCCCAGATCCTTTTCAGAAGTACTACCAGTTATTTCTCATTTTGTAGCTGTGCATTTGATTTTTCCTTTCTAAGTGTAGTAATTCGCACTCATCTTTATTGAATTTTATCTTGTTGAATTCAGACCCAATTCTCCTATTGGTCAAGGTTGTTTTGAATTCTAATCCTGTCCTCCAAAGTGCTTTCAACCCCTCCCAGCTTGGTGTCATCTGCAAATGTTATAAGCACACTCTTCACTCCATTATTCAAATCAATAATGAAAATATTGAATAGCACCGGACTGAGGACTGACCCTTGTGGGATGCCACTAGATATGCCCTCTCATCTTGACAGTGAACCATTGATAACTACTCTTTGAGCGTGGTCTTTCAATCAGTTGTGCACCCACCTTATAGTAATTTCATCTAGACCACATTTCCCTAGTTTGCTTATCAGAATGTCACGTGTAACTGTGTCAAAAGCTTTACTACAATCAAGATAAATCTTGTCTGCTGCTTCCCTCCATCCACTAGGTCAGTAAGCCTGTCAAAGAAATAAATTAGGTTGGTTTGGCATGATTTGTTCTTGACAAATCCATTCTGGCTATTTCTTATAACCCTATTATCTTATAGGTGCTCCAAATTGATTATTTAATAATTTGTTCCAGTATTTTCCCAGGTACCAAAGTTAGGCTGATTGGTCTCTAATTCCTCGGGACCTCTTTGTTTCCCTTATTAAAGATGGTGTCGTGGTTCCTCGCTCTGAACTGGGGAGGGAAGCCACTCTGCCTCACTACAGGCAGATAGCTAGTAACAATCTATAAGGGAAACTCTTGCCCTCTGGGTGGTGCAGAGCCACAAAAAGTCTTTAGCCCGCAGCCACCTGGCTGGGGGAAACAGTAATTAACAGTCTGTAAGGGAGCTCTGTCCCTCTGGGCGGGGCAGATCACAGTCTATGGCTCCACAGCCTTCTGGCTGGGAGTAAGCCCAGAACACATCCCAGGCCTTCTGGCCAAAAAGCGGGGGTTTGGCCACCACCCCAGGGGTGGGGTCAGTGGCATAGCAGGCAGGGGGACCTGGCTCACCATACTCCACCGGGTCCCACCCCAGGGCCCTAACAGTGGCAGATAGGTCTGCCGCTGGGTCAGCGGGGATCCTCCCAAAACACGCTGACTCACTCTCCAGCAGCAGAACTGGACTAAAGTCTGGTTCCCCTTGGCTACTTCCTACCACAGTCTGGGTGTAGGGCTCCATAGTCCAAAGATCTTCTGTCTCCTCAGGATACTCAGCCGCCAGCAGTCCCCACAACTCTTCAGGGCATTCGTCTGACGATGGTCCTGGCAGCTCCTCACGATACTCGTCCGTCTCCCCTAACTGCAGGACGCGGCTCCACTTGGGGGTTAGTCCGGAATCCTGCAAAGATCTCTGCTCCCTGGAAGAGACGTCTGCTCCCTCCGGTGGTCCAGCCCCAATTGAGCTTCAGGGCTCGCCTTTTATACTTCCTGTCCTGTCCCAGAACTTCTTGTGCTGAGGGTGGGGCGTATTCGGCTCCGCCCACCAGAGGGCATATAAAGGTGCCTCGCTCTCCAGTTCAGAGGGAGACCACTTTGACTTACTATAGATGGGTATTATGTTTGCCTTTCTTCAGTCCTCAGGGACCTCACCCCTCCTCCATGAGTGCTCAAAGACAATTACTAACCATTTCAAGATTGTTTCAGCAAGTTCCTCAAGTACCCCAGGATGAATTTAAACACGCCCTATCAACTTGAATATATCTGGTGCAACCACTGCAGGGATTTTGTGTCCAGTCCTGGTATCCATAATTCAAGAAGAATGTTGATAAATTGTAGAGGATTCAGAGAAGAGCCACATGAATCATTAAAAGATTAGAAAACTTTCCTTATGCCGATGGACACAAAAGAGCTCAATCTACTTAGCTTAACAAAGAGAAAGTTAAGGGGTGAGTTGATTACCTACATGGGAAACAAATATTTAATAATCGGCTCTTCAATCTAGCAAAGAAAGGTGTAACCCGATCCAATGGCTGGAAGCTGAAGCTGGACAAATTCAGATTGGCAATAAGGCATACAATTTTACTGGTGAGAATAATTATCCGCTGGAACCATTTACCAAGGATTGTGGTGCATTCTCCATCACTGACAATGTTTTAAATCAAGCTTGGATGTTTTTCTAAAAGATATGCTCTGGGAATCATTTTGGGGAAGGTCTATGGGCTGTATTATACAGGAGGCCAGACTACATGATCACAATGGTCCCTTCTGACCTTAGAATCTATGAATGTACAACAAGCATGGCTAAAAAGCATACTGTGTCAGGCCAATGCCTGCGGTGATGCCATCGGAAAAGCCACATAGCCTAGAGCTCTAGCACACAGTACCTCTCCGGGATCAGGGAGCCAGAAACAGGTGATTTAGAAGCAAAATATCCCTAATTCTTGGATGTACATTCACCTCTACACATGGGAAGCAGCATGTCCCATGGAGAGGGTATTGGACTAAGAAACAAAATACTTACAGTCTATTCCCAGCCCCATTACTGACCAATCATGGACAATTAATTTCAGTTCCCTGTGCCTCAGATTCCTCATCTTTAAAATGGAGTAATTGTACTTATACTCTCCTTTATAAAGTGCTTTGAGATTGACTGAAGAAAACCACTGTAACTGCTAAGTAGTAATTCTAGCTATCCTATTGTATGAAATACTGTACTGAAAAAATAAATTATTTCAATAGTGTGTTTTATATTTTTGGAGAAGAGAGAACTTTAGAGAGGCAATAGAGAAAATAAATGATTGAATAAATAATTAACAGAATATATAACAATTGTATAAAGGTCTGTATACTACAGGAGATGGTGAAATCTTGATAAGACAGCCTCAGTCACGCTCCAGATGAAGTCAATAGCAAACTCTCATTGATTTATGTGGCACCAGAACTGGACCCACAATGAGGTGTATAGCCTGCTCTTGCAAGTTAGTGCTGCCAAGCATAGCAGTAATTTGCAATGTGTTTTTCAAAAGAGTAGAGACATCTGATGTGTGGGTAGCAAGAAAATTAACTGTATTTGGCCTCAACTTCTCCCACATTCTGCCTTCAGCATCTTCTAAGCCTCCCATGATTGTTTTCTATGCAGGCTTACTGCCATAGGTTGAGTGATAGGAGCACACCATTTAGGTGTTTTCATTCATATAGTGGGTGTGCTTAAGCTGCTGCTTTTGCCCTTAATTTGTTTACCACTTACTCATTTTTCATCCACCCAAGTCTATTTCTGTACTAACTTACTACAAGACATATGGCTCTTTCTGGCTGAAATCCTGGCCCCAGTGAAGTCAATAGGAGTTTTGCCATTGAGGTCAGTGGAGCCAAGATTTTACCCTCTGTCTTTATCTCAGCTTGTGCCTAGTACTCTATCACCCCCCATTACTTTCAGACTCTTCTGCAATATGCAAGTACAACGGACAGAGTCCCTTCTTGCTAAGTCTTGAAATTGTGCTATATGGTGATTCACTCATTGCAATTAGGTGGGAAAAAAACAAAAGAAAACCAAAATTTTAGTGACTAATTTGTATCTCAGGATTTTCAGATTATTTTCAAGAATACAATATTGTTTTTTTCTTCTAACAACTCCATGTTATCATCTGAATGCATAATTGATATGTATGGTCTGCTAGATACATAGCTATAAATATTTTTAAAATCATTGTAAGGTTAAGAATAAGGGTCCTTCAATGACATTGGGGCATCATGGAGCTGGAAGCTATTAACTTCAATAGCAGCCAGACCAGATCATCTCCAATGAGGAACATGATTTTTTTTTTATCCCAGCCTCTTATGCTGTCAGGCATTTATAAGGTACTATAAAACAGTTGCCAATTCACTTCAATTCAGATTCAATGGCCATTGAATTTAATGGGACCAGGATTTCACCCTTGGATCACAGGAGGAATACCAATGCATATTTTTATAAATTCCAATATCCAAATATTGGGACCCTCAGAAATATTAAGTCTACTGAAATCTTAGTTCCAAATAGCCAGAAAGAAATGCTTCACATCTTATGCACTCTGCCAATGTTTTGAACAAAACCGGTGCAGTTTTCCATTATGAAACACGTTTCTCTCTACCATTATCTAAAACTGATAAAATGTTCTTCATTCTTTCAAACCTTTTAAACAAAGTTAACTCTTTTTACCACCAATATACTGTTAACTGTGACCTCATCACTGTGAAATGCTGATGCAGTTATAGTTCACTAAACTGGAGCAAAAGGCCAAGTGCTATTGGCATTAGATAGCATATAACTATTTAGGTATACTAAACAATGAGCCTTGGTAATTTGTTGACTCTAGGCAACTGAGACCATCAATTCAGTTTCAGAGATTAGGCTTCAGTTAATGCATCTGGAACCAGTAATAAATACAGTGAAATGGCTTTTATAGTCATTGCGGCCAGAGATTGAAATCCCTGCTATAATAAAGACTTTACTCCCATCTAAGACATTTACATTAAATTGAAATTATCCCTAGGTCTCAAGTATATATGCTTTTATTAAAATTATGGTGGACAGAATCATTGTCACAAGGCCCCAACGCTAATCTCCCCATTCCTGTATTGCCAGATACTACTGCACCATCATCCATCCCCACTTCTTCTGGGTCCTGCAGAGATCACTTTGCAGATCCAGGGTACATTCTCAGGTAAGGGATGAAAACTGGTTGAATTGGAGGTAGGATAAAACATTTGTAATTAAAACATTAAGGATCTAACACATTTATATTAAAAGTCTTTACTAAAAAAACAGAACTATGTTGTTGCAAAACAAGTCTAACAAGTCCTAGTGCAGGTAACATAATAGAAAGAAAAAAAGGACAGAGCTTATAAGCCAAATCACTGCCTCAAAGGGAGAGAGAACACTGCAAACATTGCAAGCAAATATTGAATCAAATGAACTGAAAGGAAGCATATTAATGAAGCTAAAGCAACACTCACTAAATACTGAACTCTCTCATTATTAATTACCCTTATCACAATACAAGATCAAACATTTAAACAGCATTATGTGGGAACAAATGTAACAGGAGACACCAAGCTGCCATTCATTGGTATACATTAGATAAGGAGACATAGACATTATCTATCTTACACAGACTTCACATTCACACTGATATGATCAATAGTCCAGACTGGGTGTTGCATGGGGAAAAGCTGACTGACTGGGGCCAAAGTTCAGAGTGTAAGAGTGTATATTTCATTTAAACCGTTTCTGATGATGGAAATATCCCACAGAATTTTCTTAAAATATAAGATAAAGCCCTGTACTTCCTTATTGTAAAGGATGTAACAGGAGACCACACAGACAATCCTTGTACCATATAGGCATTACATAGTATATTAGTCCTACTGATGAAAAAAAATGCACACTTGCATTTCATAGCAGATGCCTTGCTCAAATATGAGGAGTGTTACCATGTTCATCATTGGCTCCATTTTCTGTCCTTGTGTTTGTCAGCATCTGCATCTGTCCTGACAACTCAGGATATTATTAGGCAAACTAAGAACACCCTTAGAGGCCTTAGGCTCTCCAGGCATCAATATCACTGTCACATTTCAAAATCATCAATTACATTAAAAAACTGCCTCCTTCCATAATCACAGCAGGGACCCTGATACCAGCTGTTTAGTGCTAGTATCACCATCCCCACTACACAAGTCACAAGGGGTCACCTTCTCTGTCTAAATGGCTCATGCATCCTTCTTATGCAAGGCATGCTGTACTGTTGTCTAGCTATCTTCAAGGAACTTTCTATAGCCCCAAAGTGTGAAAAGTGCTGACTGGAGTTGGATACTGCACCTCAGGGGACAGAAAAGCAATGCAATATAAGCCGCTCTACAAATGTACCCAACTGCAGGGCATTTCTGCCATGCTGTGGTAAACCAGTTTCCTAGATGTTTGGCTGAACTCAGAGGCAAGCACAGCAGGTCCTCCCAGTAAAAAGAGTCACAAATTTCAAATAAGTAAATGGTGCAAATATCCTAGACACATTTGTTTTATTGGCTTCCACACACAAAAAAAAAGAAAAAAAAGATCATCACAACAGTTCCCAACCCAATGCCTAGGAGCAGTCCCATCCAGGTGGATGAAGGTAACTACATCCCAGTGTAACTACTCCATGCTGTCCTCCCACCTGCAGGCCACAGCTATGTGCTCTTGTTGCAGCAGCTACTACTGGCCACCTGCCAGCAACAATGCGTGCCTCTATCCAGCTTTCAGGCCCTCCTTCTCAAACCCCAACCCCTGCTCCCAAGACTGCTGCCTCTAGCCTGCTACTCCAGCTCACTGTGAGGCCTGCCTGAGCTCAGTCCCCTCAGACCTCAGGTTGTACTTCCCTTTCCTGTGCTGGAAGGCCTATGGAGCCCTTTGCTGCTTGGATGTGGAATAAGAGTGCCAGCAGGTTCATTACAATATGACTACAGCCCCAGTATCCTCCTTTATGAGGTGCTTTGAGTACCCTAACTATCTAAGGCATGTTTCACAGTAAGCATATTGTTTGCAAAGGCCAATGCAGCTCAGAAGACTGTATTTTGGTTGATATGGCAGACATGTTATGCTGTGACAGTTGCACATATCACACATATCATTTCATTAGGTGTATGTTTCATAACAGAAAATCCTTACAGAGTTTGGCATTGTTAATAAGCTCAACAATGACATCAATTAAGGTTAGGACTTTCAATGGAGTTTAAGGGAGCTTAAATGCTTTTATGTAATCATAGCTATCACATTACTAGTAAGGGAGTGCTATGTTAATACCTGTGGTAAGCTGAATATGCACAATGTGAAGTAGACATTTCCAGAAACCTTAGGAGACTCAGAATGCTTGTTAAGTTAATAAAAATGCTGTGTCTTCTCTCCAATCAAACTGACTGCACAGTACTTACTAAATCTATTACTGTCACTGAAAGGAATGTGATAACTTAAATGACTGATTTTTTTTGTATAAGGGAAAAACTGTATCAAACACTATCCAATTCCCCCCAAATTACTGTTAGAAGCAGTGTTGCTGAAGAAGTTATGATCAGTGATCTTTGAATACAGTGATATTATATAAGAACTGAAGACAGAGCTGCATGTAGTGAACCAAATCCATATCTGGTGTAACTCCACTGGTTTCAGTGTAGTTACAGCAGGCATGGATTTGCTCCTGTATGCAAACATTGGTCATTCAAGTGGAAGCCTAGATAAATTCACTGCTCTATGGTAATATGTCAATCACTGACAAGATTGAAATCTTCAAATTGTGGGAATGTCTATTATGATGGGTACAGCATAGAAATTTGGTAATATGTGCTTTTTTCTTTAGTCACTTGACTTCATTCTCCTCTCATGCACAGTGGTGTAAATCAGGGGTAACGTCATTGAAGTCACACCAGTGTAAAATCAGTATAATTGAATGGAGAAACAGTGCTACTGCATGTAAAAATGTTGTGGTCTCCGTTTGCACTGCAACTGAGTAGAGCAAGAAGTATAAACAATGATACGTTTAAAAGTCAGTTATACTGGTGTTTTTAGGCTGAAATGTTAAAAGATGAGTTCTTAATGTTAGGCATCTAAATCCGTATTTAGGTTTTTAAATATAAATAGCCATATTTTCAGAGGTGTTCACTTTAGGCACCCAGACTCGAAAATTTGGACCGTAGTTTCCAGAGCATCACTGAGGCTAGAGATGTATTTTGAGTTTCCCATACTATTCAGAATGTGGAGCTCATTTATAAAAATTACCATGCTATCTGACACCTTTTGAAAGGCATGGCACTTGTATTGTAGTAAACAAAGCATGCATACATTAATTGGTTTGTTGATAGTTATTGAAGCTGACAGATTGGTTGCTGAGGTAGATTTAGGGCACACTCTCACCAACAGGTACAACTTTTTAAAAATCACAAGTGCTAAAGCCACAAACAAATAGCTGATTTTAGTCCTGGATTGGATGTTTGAAACTTTAACCAATGAAAAGGACACTCAAAATTCCTTTTACTAGAGTAAAGAGTTTACAGTAACTCTGTCCCTTACCTAGTAATCTACAGTCCTGAAACCTTAACCACCAGACTTTCAGCAAAGTTGTATTTTATTTGTTTGTTTGTTTGAATAGGAGCATAGTGAAGTTAACCCCTCAATTTCAGGAAATCCCCCAGAGAACAGGCAGAATGTTATGGCTCCCGCATTTGCCTTTAATTTGTAAATGCATTGCTTCCCTAGCGTTCCCCATGAACTGTAACAGCATCCTTTTGCTACAATTGTTTTGGTTACAGCTGACCCATTGCCTCTGTTAGATAAGTGTTATTCTTTTACAGTGGTTTGTGTTAACATAATATTCTCTATGGATGGATTTGTGCCTCATCCTGAAACCCCTCACAGCAATCCTAATCATCTTGGTTTCAGTAATTTAATTTATGCAAACAACAGCACACAGACTCCTTGTGGTAACAACTGTAGCATATTGTCTATTGGCTGTGTGTGTCAGTGCCATTGAATATGCTAGGGAATATCTAACCCCTTGCTAAAAGTAACTCCACTGAGTTATTTCATATTTGAATGTCCTCAAACTATGAAGTCAATGGAAGCTGACTGTGCTCAGCATCTCCCCAGATTTGGCAGTTAGCATTTATAAGGTCATCTCTACTACAAATTGAAATGTCATAGGATTGACCTTGCTGCAGCACCTACCAGGAAGCAAACCTAGCAGCATGACCCCGCGGTTTACTTGATCTGAGGATAACTACTTATTCGGAATTAAAATTTGCATAAAAATCTAACAATATAAGAAGAGGCATGCAAATACAGTCTTGTTCAATCTCATGGGCAAAAGGTGATTTTAAATGTTGCAATGTATCTAGTATAAAGGAGTGTTGTGTAACCATATTTGTTCTCATTATTAGCTGGCTAGTGATGGCAGGCAACCAAAATATGTTTTATGGTTAAACGTTTTCCCTCTCATCAACAGTTGATTGCAAAAGTCACAAAGGAACATAATTATTATTGCAGGTTTTATAAAGGTGCATGATTGTAGTATGCATTGATAAGGAAATGGATGTAAAACAATAAGAGGGCTTAACTCTTTATTGCATCAGTAGAATTTACTGATACCAAATAATGCAAAATGGAAATACACAAATTAAGGCAGTAGGCTGTGTATGTTACATTATAGTATACAAACTTATTACAAACAGTATGACAGAGTAATCTATTAAATAATACCAAGTAACTCAAACAAATGGTGAAACTTTTCCCATCAATAATACAAGCAGCATTTACAAGGGACAGTTTAGTGCATAGAATTAGAGTGGTTATGCTCTGTTACCTGCAAGGTGAGGGCCAGTACCATGCTGACCCCTCCTGGAAGGCTTCTGCGTTGTGTTTAGCAAAGCTGTGCAGAATGCGTTTCCTTTCTACTGACTATCTGAGTGGCCTGAGTTCTTGTTTATGTGCTAGCATCTTCCTAGATTCATTGAGGACCTGCATGGTCGTCCATCAATTACTGCACGGCTTCTTGTTCACATAATTATACTGGATGGTGGCTGTGGATCCATCAGTAGCTATGGCAAACATCTTAGTCCTCATAGGCTCTAAGAGGTTGAGCTGTGAATTTAGGAACCACTGGTGCAGGTTAATATGGTGTACCAGTACATCACATTCAGAGCTATAGCAGGATACAGCTGGGGAGAATGAGGACGATATCTGTATTTGTAATGAATATATGTACCTCAGTTTACCTGCTTGATATTATTGTGTCTGACTGCATGGATTTAAATCATTCTAAAGGGACTGTTAGGAAGAGCAAACAAGAAATAAAACGATAGAGAGAAGATACCTCCAAGCCCAACTGGACTTACTAGAGGTGCCATGGTTATCAAACAGTGGGGCTGCAACCCAGAGATCTGATCTAAGAACAGTTGAACTGCAGGGCTCCACCCTTTAGAGAGGCGAAAGAAGCCAGGCCTCTCACCTGAGGGGTGCATGCAAGCAGGAATACCAAGGAAGCCTAAAGCACCACTCACCCTGTAACCATGGCAGCTGCCTTTTTTAAAAACCCTAAACTTAGTACTGTAACCAAGTTATTGTGCTAGGTAGGTAGGTGTGTGTGTGTGTCCGTCCCGCCTCCACAGAGACGGACTACTGGGTGGCTAAGGACTACTGTCCCAGGAAGGAAGCCTGGGAGAAAAGTCAGGCAAGGAGGTAGGCTTCCTGCTTGGGGAGGGGGAGAGGAGGCAAAGGGCTTGAAGTCAGCAGCGCAAGCAGGAGAGCCACCCTCTTACAGAAATAACATGTTCTGTTGTTACTGATCTCATGCCTGCAACATCATTCCAGGGACTCTGCCTGCTTGTACTCACCCACCAAAAAGGAGTCTGCAAGTCACCCAACAGTATTCTGCCTTTACATGGAATATGTATATTAACATGACCTTTCTTTGACACACTTGAGCAACTTACTATCATAGCTATCAGCCATTGTGGGATATCTACTGTAATCATGCTGCTGCACAAAGCCCTGTCCCTGAATTCAGCAGGGTTCGTACTTCTCTTTCCATTCACAGCTACTATCACATATCTACATGCATGCAAAATTATTAGGCTAACAATAAGAATACTCCTGTAGCTAATGCACTGGCCTGGGACACCTGAGACCAGGGTTCAGTTCCCAGCTCTGCCTCAGACCTGGTGTGACCTTGGACAGTCACTTGGTCCCCAGCCATGCCCATGCTTCACTTGAAGCATGTGAATGGTCTCACTGAGGTCAATGGGAAAATGCTGTGAGTGTGCTAGTAAGAAAAAACAGGGAATAGCTTAACAGGAGGCAACCATATTTACCAGCAGAAATAGAGGGAGATGCAACAGCCAGTTGTAAAATGACTACTTAGGAATACAGCTGCTTGTCTCTACCATATTTAAATAGTTCATCACCAGAAAGCCATGCTAGGAAAAAGTTCCCTTAAGAGGTCAACCCTGAACTAGAGAGAGTTAGCAGGGATGAGGCAGTCATGAAAGAAGGTGTACTTGGGGAGAGGGGTTGTTTCTGTGTCTCAAGGCACCATGTCACAGGCATGTGAATCCATATTTAGGCAACTAAGTAAAGCAGATTTCCCCCCCCCCGAGGTACTGAGTACCAACAGTTACCATAGTCTTCAATGTGAAGTTTGGGTGTTCAGCACATCCAAAATTCTTACTACTTAATTGGATGCCTAGTAAGGATTTTAGAACCATATCCACTAAGGAACCTAGGCACCTACATCCCAGATTTATGTGCTACCATAATCCACAAAACCCTCCTTGATTGCCTCCTAATCCTGTAGATGCCTAAACTCACTTGGCACCAAGCTTTTTGCTGTAAAAGTCCCCATGGCACCTAAGTTTCTGCCTCTGGTACCTCACTCTAGATGTCTAAATGCCTATTTCATGCCTAATCCCTAGCGTGATCCTCAAACTGGGAGAAGATAGGCATTCACCACCTAGCTTGCCTGTGGGCCTGAGCCAATAGGTATGCTTAAAGCACACCTAACCCCACACAAAATGGTCAGAAGCAGAAGGAGGCAGCAGACTCCCTTGTAACCTTTAGCCCAGTGGTTAGGTTGATCACCTGGATGTGAGAGACCCCAATTCAATTATTCTCTCTGCCTGATGAAGGGAAAGGATTCAAACATGGTTTCCTACCTCTCAGTTCAGTGCCCTAACCACTGGCCAATAGAGTTATTCTTTCTCTAGCCCACTTAATATTTAATTATTTAATACAAAGTATAATAGCATCAACAGGAGAGATTGAGAAAAGCCCATACCCCATAATACAGGGGTTAGGGCCTATTGATTAACTCTAGATAATTAATGTGTTGAAGGAAATTGTGATCTGGTTGCAGACAAACAAGCAGCAAGAGGCTAAATTCTTCAATTAAATTATTTACTTCCAATTAGTCACTGAGCTCTATTCATGGGCATGTTGCAAACCAACAAGAGAGTAAACAAACCAGAACAATGTTGGTGAAGCTAGTTTAGTCACTCTGTCTGTTGTGATGTTTCACCTCGTGTACATGTTTTATGGATAGATTTGTGTGCAGAGATAAGCTACATGTGCTGACACCCTCTTTTTGATACGAATGGATGCAGAGTGAGCAAATACATCCTGGGTGCCTAGCACTACTACATATGTGGCCTGAGACTGATCTCTGAAACTGATTTTATTATGGTATAATGACGTTGACTACAGTGGAATGATGGTGGTCATTTCTATGTGAACCTTTATTGCTTACAGAGGGTCCTGTGGCACCTTTGAGACTATCAGAAGTATTGGGAGCATAAGCTTTCGTGGGTAAGAACCTCACTTCTTCAGATGCAAGTAATGGAAATTTCCAGAGGCAGGTATAAATCAGTATGGAGATAACGAGGTTAGTTCAATCAGGGAGGGTGAGGTGCTCTGCTAGCAGTTGGGGTGTGAACACCAAGGGAGGAGAAACTGCTTCTGTAGTTGGATAGCCATTCACAGTCTTTGTTTAATCCTGATCTGATGGTGTCAAATTTGCAAATGAACTGGAGCTCAGCAGTTTCTCTTTGGAGTCTGGTCCTGAAGCTTTTTTGCTGTAAGATGGCTACCTTTACATCTGCTATTGTGTGGCCAGGGAGGTTGAAGTGTTCTCCTACAGGTTTTTGTATATTGCCATTCCTGATATCTGACTTCAGACTAACATGGCTACCCCTCTGATACTTTATTGCTTACGCCTGCGGTGGCTGATAGGCATAGGCTTTCCAGATAATAAGCCACTTGGATTTGAGAGACTGTCAATTTAAATAGATTCTGGAGCTCACCACCTCTGCCGTCCCACCCATGGTGTTGTTCCCACAGCCCCTTGTATTATCTGATGATTCCCAGGTAATAAAGATATAATGATCAATTTGCATGAAGAATAAATCTAGTGCTGTTCTGTTCCTGTAAAGAGAAACATCAAAACACACAGGCCTGGATTACCCTCTCCCACTGTAATACTCACAGGAAGAGGTAAAGCAGGGAGGATCATCTTGCAGAGTTTCCCCCAGCTCATTCTGTCAGGGTGGTGGTTGTCTGTATTTGGCGTGAACAGGAGATTCACTATACCCCTAAGCCCCATTCACCTCAGGAGAGATCACAGAAGGCACTCCTAGGCCATAGGCCTCTGTGATGAATCAGGGTGAGGCAGGCTAGGGTTGCCAACCCTCCAAGATTGGCCTGGAGTCTCCAGGAATTAAAGATTAATTTTTAATTAAAGATTATGTCATGTGATGAAATCTCCAGGAATACGTCCAACCAAAACTAGCAACCCTAGGGGCAGTCCCCCCCCCATCTGGGTCCCTGACAATTTGGCTCCATTGCAACCATACTGCCAAAGCTTCTCCTTCCCAAGCCTGTTCCTAGAACCCTTCCCACTTACCCAACACAGAGGGAGTTCCATACTAAAGGTAATACAGCATGATGAAGTCCTCACTCAGGCAAACTCTGAAGGACTTCAAATAGTTTTGCTTCAGTGAGTGAGGACATGACTGGTCCCAACAATATTTTGTAAGTGGTCTGATTTGGAGGGGCCTCATAGTAGTCAATTAAATGACCCAGCCAGGCATCATGTATCAGAGTATATTTTTTGCCCTATTATTTAAGCATAAATAAAAAGGATACAGAGTCTTTGAGCCTAATTATCCTCTTATTTACCCCTATATAAATGAGGAGTTATGCTACTGAAATCAATGTAGTTTCACTGGTATAAAACTACTGAAAGTCAGAGGAGACTCAGGCACGTTGTGTCAAGTACAATTATAAATAGTTTATGTTCAGATGTGAGGAGGAACTAAGGACTGAGGTCTGTGTTTGGCAATGCAACACACAGATAGGCTGCTGGTGTGTCAAGACCATTGCCTATCATACTGACCAAGATTGTCTCATTGTTTCCATTTACTCCCCCGTCAGTCTGTCTGTATCCATCTGTTGTCGCTTCTCTTAGACCATAAGCTCCTGGAGTCAGTGACTGTCTTTTTGTTTTGTGTTTGTACATTGTGTAGCACAATAGCATCCTGGCCCATGACTGGGGCTTGTAGGGGCTATGATTATACAAACACAGGTGCTAGAACTAAGAGTGCTGGGGATGCTGCTGCACCCCCTGGCTTGACGTGGTTTCCATCATATACAGGGTTTACAATTTGGTTCAATGGCTCTCAGCACCCCCACCGTTCCAATGCCCTTGTATACAAATAAATAATAATAACAACGTACAGCAGCTCATTTAGCCCCAAACATGGGGCTAACTATTGGTTGAATACTGCCCACGTGCAGATATTGTGCAGGTCTGGAAAGCTTCCAGACATTGGCCTCTCAGAGCCAGATCTACCGTAGCCTGACCTGCCTGACAGACAGAGAACTATTAGGAATCCCTTCTTGCATGCAGTTGTGTTCATATGTAAAAATTTGTGCAATCTACAGTGGATCATCCCAACAGGAGCTAGGACCGGACAGCACTACATTGAATAATAATATTTGGAATTTCTATAGCACCTTCTCTCCAATGATCTTAAAGTACTTAATATTCATTCACGAATGTAGCTCACTGACCCGTCTGATGTATAATATTAGTTCTATTTTACAGAGAAAGAAACATATACAAAGCTACAATGCAGGTCTGTTCTGAGTCTGTAAAAATGGTATCCATGAGTTCTGTAGTTATCTGTCCAGTGATTTCCATATCAAATGTGCTCAGTTTACAAATAAAAACATGTTTTTCTAACTGCCATCCCTGCAAACTCAACCTGGGATTTGAGAGTCAAGTGTGATGCTTTCCTTTTAGTATATTAGAAACAGCAATATAAGCCCTGAAGGCCATAAGAGGTCCTTTATATTCGAAGTCCTTTGAGCCCTGTGCAGCCTCATTTTTTTCCACAACTGGACTTATTGGAACATAGTAAACAATTTTATTGACTATACATAAGGAGAACTAGAATACAATTCACAGCCTTATATCCGTGCTGCTTGTGTGGGGTTAAAAAGAATAAAAATGTATTTTTATTCCAAACTTAATGGATAGAATTCTGCATACACACAGGGAGCAGATCTGTTGACTAAGAAGGTGCCATTTTTACATAGCTGCTTTTGAAGGTAGAACACTGTATTAAGTGGTTTGTGCACAGTCCCACACAAAGTGGAAGTCTCCAGATGCCCAGTCCTGTACTTGCACCCCATGACTGTCTGTGCTTGCTAAAAATGAGAGAATATATAACTAAAGAAAGAATATACTTGGCATTACATTGTTATTGGTTACTAACAAAGAAGCAGCTTGGTTTGCCAGTTACTTTAGGACTCCTTGAGTGGTAGTGTCACTACACCAACCAGTGTGAACAAATTGATATATAAAACAGGATGGGACGCGTAAACAGGGGAATCTCAAGTAGGAGTAGAGAAGTTATTTTACCTCTGTATTTGGCTCTGATGTGACAATTGCTGGTCAAGTTCTGGTGCCCACAATTCAAGAAGGATGTTGATATATTGAAGAGAGTCCAGAGAAGAGACATGAAAAGGATTATAAAACTTGCCTTAGAAAGACTCAAAGACCTCAATCTATTGAGCTTAACAAAGAAATGGTTAAGGGATGATTTCATTACAATCTATATGTATCTACATGGAGAACAAACACAGCAGAGCCCTGTTTAACGGAGCCTCCATTATCCGGCTCTCCGTATTAACCAAAGCTCCTGCTGACAGCCCCAGGGGGCCGGGGCTCCCACTGACAGCCCTGGGCAGCTGTGGCTCCCTCTGACAGCTGGAGCCCTGGCTGCCCATTCTCTGGTTTATCTGGATTTTTGGTTATCTGAACTGGCCCCAGCCCCAATTGGATCAGATAATTGGAGTTCTGCTGTATTTAACAATGGGTTCTTCAATCTATCCGAGAAAGGTATAACATAATCCAATGGCTGGACGCTGAAGCTAGGCAAATTCAGACTGGAAATAAGGCATAAACTTTTACCGTTGAGAGTAATAGTCCCCATTGGCTTTGGAACCTATGAATCGATAGGTGTGGGGTTGAGAGTTGGCAGAAGGTCTAAAACAGACAAAATCAGCCTAATTTTTGGAAAGGATCTGAAGACCTGGGACAAGCCATCTCTATGAAATTATAGCTTTTTGTAATCCTATTTCTGCAAAGAATAATCTCTGCTGTTTTTCTGTTTATTAACTAAAATTTCTTTGTTAAGAAAATAAGAAAAGTTATTGAAATGTACATGGAGTGGCCATTTTGTCTCATGAACACAGTTCCAATGCATTGATATAAAGCATTTACTATTTCTTCAGAAATCTACGAAGACTTGTCTAGTGTTCATTAATTAAAAGGGTTTAATATAAGAAGCCTGTCCTTAAGTGCTTTCCAAGATTATTTTGATAGCAATCTGCTGTTGTCACATCAATCACACGTCTGTATGATGTGGAATAAGAGTTTGAGGGATTAATCTCCAAGATTAAGATACATGGTATGATGTAAGGAATTTTTTATTCTTAATACTATACTTAATAATCTAGCCCAAAGTTTTCAGTGAGTTTGATGATCTTTACTTAGTTCTGCAAAACTGCAGTCCATTCTGAGCAACCTTCATCCTAAACTGACTGTTCTTCGGATGTGAATTAACTCATAGCACTACAATAAAGTTTTGTTATAAGTGTTATTTTAAATGTGTTCAGATTAAAGATGCCATCTGATAGCTGCTAAATTTGGGTGTAACTGGGGCCAGATTCATTCCTAGACTAATACACATCATCATATGGAGAGAGAGGAAGAAGCTTGTGCCTCCTCTATGAAAGGGCTAGCAGGAGCCAGCATGGCCCACTAGGGTAGTCCTGAGGGCTTTCCTAGCTTGTGCTCCTGTTTCACTGGCCCAGTATTTATAATAAGGCCCCCTTTCTCATGTGGGATACCCTCACCCTGTCTTTGTCCTGCTCACAGCCTTCCCAGAATGCCATCTAGGAGGAGACAGAGGTCCCTGGGTCTATGGGCATTCTCTGGGAGGAACTAACACCAGAAGGGCCACAAGACAGTGCTGAATCAGCTCCCAGGTGTTTTAACATAAGCTTGTGAGTCCCAGTACAAAATGTGACCTTTGAAAACTCCCCTTCATCACCATTAAGGATTTGGTACAAGAAGCCACCTTTTTGGCTTCTTGAAAATCCAGATTTGGATTTTTTGGTCAGTTTCACCAGCATTGCAATTTTTTTTTTCAAACACAATAATAATTGTGACTCATGCTGCAGCATTGCAAGTCACACGCTCTTACAGCATATCCATAAATCAATAAAAGTGAATGAGTATGACTGAATATGGGGCAGGGCAGTTGAAACATTATGATTTTCCTCTTTTTTGGTAGAGTTGCTGTTACAAATGAAGATCAAAGTAATATGCCTAGCTTGAGGGTGATTAGTAAGATACACATTAGTCATTTGCTTTTAGCCCTTGTGTCATCTCATGCAGCTAATCCTGGTCCAAACCCCATCCCTCCAAGCTTGGCCCAGCTGCCACATTCCAACACATTTCTGTGATAGGGAGGTCATTTTGAACCTTCATTTTCTATTAAAGGAAATAGATAGTATTCAATATTTCCAATCTGCTCTTTTTAAAGTAGAAGCTGAAAGCTTACAAAGGCCTGGTTACAAGAGAAGCAAGTTGGAAAGAAGAGGCAGCTGGGCTGAAAATTCTGAAGGGGAAAAAAAAAAGGTCTTGAGCGAATGCATTTAAAAAAAGAGATGGTCGACCCAGATATTGCTGCTCTCAGGCTCTCTGGTGGCTGGGTCACTTAGAAATTTCATTTTCTATCAAAAGAGAATTGAAAATATCTCCTTAATGGAAAATGAAACTCCTAAATGCTCTGGCTGCCGGAGAAATGCAGAATGAATAGCTAGGCCAAGGCCAGAGGGAGAAATACCAGGAACCCTGGGCACAGCCAGATTCTGGAAAGAGCAAGGATTAAAACTCTCTCCATTGCCCTGACTCATTTGGCACATATTTTCTCTACTGCTCTTAGTATCCTTTTACAAAGTTTCTCAAAGCAGGATTTCCCCCCCTCCCCCCACAATAAATCATATTCAAAATAACCATCCCCAAAACAAAACAGAGTTCCATTGAAGGAGCTAGCCAGAATTCAGAAAAGATTCATTGCATGAGTTCAGAGTTTGGAGGCCATGTGTAGAGATTGTTCATGCCAGAACTAAGGCAGATTTAGAGCTCCAAGCAGAGATATAAAGTACCTGTCTTAGGTGGGGAGTTGAGCTCTCTATCCTCCTTTACTAAATAAATAAGGCTTTCATTGCAACAGTTTCCCTGTCACTTTTGTCATGTATTGTCTTACAGTGAGAAATCCCCCTGACAATCTTTTAAAATGTCATGAACTGTTCTAAAAGAAAACATTCATTTAGATCAGTGGTGAGCAACCTGCAGCCTGCGGGCCACACGCAGCTCGTCAGGGTAATCCACTGGCGGGCCGCGAGACAGTTTGTTTACATTGACCAGCAGCCAGCATATCCTTGTGGCCTGGGCCGCTTCCTGCAGCTCCCATTGGCCGAGAACAGCGAACCACGGCCAAAAGGAACTGCGGGCGGCCATGCCTGTGGACGGCCAATGGATAGCTCAGTAGTTTGAGCATTGGCCTGCTAAACCCAGGGTTGGGAGTTCAATCATTGAGGGGACCATTTAAGGAATTGGGGTAAAAATCTGTCTGGGGATTGGTCCTGCTTTGAGCAGGGAGTAGGACTAGATGACCTCCTGAGATCCCTTCCAACCCTGATATTCTATGATTCTAAACAGTCTCATAGCCCGCCAGTGGATTACCCTGATGGGCTGTGTATAGCTCATGGGCCACAGGTTGCCCACCATTGATTTAGATGGTCTGAGCTGTTGAAATCCAATGCAGCTTCCTTTAAGATAAACATAGGAAGTGGAAAGAAGAGCATAGAACAGCTAGAATATGCAACTTCTGTCTCTGATGCTGACTATCACAAGCAGCCCAGCCACTGGAGAAACACAGGAGCAGCACATGGTCTTATTAGCCAGCCTGAGTATGTTGACACTCCAATTAAAAACCTGTGACTGCCCTGTGCCAGGTGACTTGGACTTACGGGACTCAGGCTGCAGGGCTGTTTAATTGTGGTGTAGAGATTCTGGTTTGGTAATTCAGTGTTCCCATCTCCTGCCTCTGTCAGATGACAAGAAACATTGCACACTTTATAAACTATCAATAAATATACCTTTTAGATTAAAGTCATCAGTTTAGCTCCATTGCAGTATATAGCATTAGTATTAGTATAGCATTAGTATATAGCATCACTATTAGCAACTTGTCATCCTGTTGGGACACCAACAATCTCTTAATAATTTGCCCTTTATAGAGTGGATCCTTAACATAAAGAGTGACCAAGACATTTCTTTCTGGAAAGCTGTTTTTAAATTCTCATTAGAAGTTTTCAGTGTCTCTTGTCACTAAGTACTGCTTATCTGCATATAAGACACAAAAGAGGCAAAGGGTTCGTTCTTGTATGTCTTAGCCCATGTGTGTGCTGCACAGCTGTGTGACTAGAATTATTGATAGACATCTAGTGGAGGTTAGTGATAATCCTATTTGTCTTCATAACCCCTTCTGACACCGCTGAAGGGAGGCACACAAAGCTGTTTTCATGGACAGACTGATCATCACAGTAGGCTTGCAAATATATTGTCTGCAGTTCTGAATAATCCCTCTGAATGTACATCACCTGAAGTACATTTGAAAGCCATTTATACCTGCCAGAGTTGACTTTTGCTGTCGTTATCCTGTATATTCTTGTTTCCACTAAGTGCTATTACCTTCAAAGCAACAGTCATAAAGCCTGTGCTAAAGCAAATGACAAAAGAGATTCAACACTGTCACTGCCATTATTTTTCATGACAACAGCCAAATGATGCTACCATACATGCGGATGTAAACAAGATCTGAATGAATTCTCCACTGACAGCTAGCTGGGGGTGAGGGAACAGACTTCAGGAGCAAATTGTATTTACATGAACACACCTACTCTGCTTAGATATCCAGCAGATAGAGCTGTGTTGCTCAAAGTAATCAACTTTGGCTGGTGTTGGGTTACAAACCACTTTAGTACTGAATACAGGGATAGTGAAATGCTGTTACATGGGCCGCGGGTGAACTGGGGGCTTGGGGAGGCTAGCCCCCAGCTGGCCGGCCCCTTTTGTCCAGGGCCCCACCCCTTCCACCCCCACTCCCACCAGAGGCCAGAGGCCAGAGCTCCCCTCCCCCCCCCACCAGCCCCAGGCCACCAGAGCACAGTCCCCCCCACCCAAACACAGAGCGCCAGGCGGGCAGACAGCTGAGCGCAGCCCCTAACCCTAGCATGGTGGGTGGTGCAGACCTCAGTATCCCCAGGCCTCAAACACCAGGCAGGCAGGCAGCGTGAGCACTGGCTCCAGCTGCCCGGACTCCCTGGCTGTAAGCCCGCCCCCACTACCCCCAGCTCATGGCAAGGGTGCCGGAGCCCTCCCAAAAATGGGGGGGCCGGGGCCCCTGCCCCTCCTGCAGTGGAGGCAAAAGCAGCCCCCTTCCTGTATCCCAGGCCCCCCTCCCAGGCATGTTGAGGGACCCAGGCTCTTGGCTCTGGCAGGGCGGGGGGCTTGGAGCCACAGCCCAGCCATGATAAGGGCCAGGCGGGGAGTTGTGGGGAGCCACAGTGGACCTTACACCTGTCCACAGTGCGGGGGGCCCAAGAAGCCCCCGGCCTCTGTCCCCAGCTCCCGGGTCCCCCACCCAGGGCAGGTGGAGGATCTGCAACTCCGCGGCTCTTCACAGCTGCCCCCGCAGCTCTTTCCATGGCCAGGATGCAGCTCTGAGCCCTCCCTCCCCCCAGGCCGGAGCCGGGTCAGGGAGAGCAGCACAGGCAGCTGTGGGGAGCCGACGTGGAGTCACAGACCCTCCATCTGCCCCAGATGGGTGGGGAGCCCAGGGGGTGGGGACACAGGCTGTGGGCTGCTCTCAGCCTCCCGCACCCTGGGCAGGTGGAGGGTCCACCGTGGCTCCGCACAGCTGCCAAGGCTCCCCCACCTGTCTCCATGCTGGCCTGGCCGGAAGTGGGGCCTTGGGGGGAAGAGGAGGGGAAGGGGGCAGGGTCCGCCCCAGTGAAAAGAGGATGGGCCAGGCCCCCCACTTTCAAAAAGTGGGAAGGCCTTGGCCTCCTAGCTCCCCCCACTTCCAGTGCCCCAGGCCCAGGCCTCGGCCACAGGGGAAGGAAGAGACGCAGCAGAGTGCGGCGGGAAGCAGGAGGGGTGTGTGGGTATGGCTATGCAGGCAGTTTGGGGAGGCTCAGCCTTCCCCTGATTTTGATACATGCTGCCCATGTGCTGTTACCAATATTGTTATCATTACTGTATGAATAAAGAGGAGCAGAACTGTGCTTAACCTGACCCAAATGAGGGGATCACCCTCAGCTGAAAGGACCTCGTTAAGCCAGGGGCTCGAATGCCAGAGCCCTGTGAAAGTAAGAGGGGTGGCGACAGGTGTCCCAGCCACGAGGTGTGGACTCTCCTCAAGGGTCCTTGGTCTGGTTTAATCTGTTCCTCCCCACTGTTCAAAGAAAGAGCTAAATAGGCTTCATTAGGAGCCTCTTTGTTATTTTAAATGCTCAGTCAGTTGTGGTGGGAGTGTGTTTCTGCCCAGCCTTCTAAGAGCTAAAAATTACTGAGAGACTGATGTGCAGAGGTCACAGCAGAGAGGAAGGTGGCAGCAAAAGGTAACTGACAGTCGGCTGGCAAGCCAGCAGAGAGGAACTGTGGCTTGTAGGATGGCCAGCGGCGAGGAACCGCAGCTGGCAGGACAATCAGGCGGAGCAGTTGGTGGGACAGCCAGCCAAAGCAAGTGCTCAGATGGCGGAGCAAGCAAGGTGCCTTCTTCCCTAGGTGGGAGGTGAACTCACATAGATGCGCCTCTGAACCCTGGGTCCTCTCAGGCTAAGGACAATCACTGTGAGTGGGGTATGGTGAGGGAGCAGACAAGGGCACAGAAAAGTAATTTTTGGTTGTAGAACTCAAGAACATGAGGCGGAAGGCACTGCCCCACGCACTCTGGGGTGGGTGTCCTGCTCACAGTTTTATGATTATGAATCCTCTTGTGGACTATGATTCCCGTTTGTGACTTCCTTCCTTTCATTAAAAGTTTCTTTTCTGCACTCAGACTCTGTGCTTGCAAGTGGGGAAGTATTGCCTCTCAGAGGAGCCCGGTGGTGGTGTGTAATTTTCCCAGGTTACTGGGTGAGGGGCTCGATCTGGTTCAGTGTTGTATTGTTGAAAAGGAACCCCTAGATATTGAACCCGGCCCTGGTTGCTGCCAGCCCCACCTAGCAGAAGTGTTACACGGATATTACTAAGTCTCCTGCCTGTGACTAGAGAATATGAAAAGTAAAGGAACAATACAAGAGAGTTTAACACACAGGCCAAATGTGTCATCCACTCCATTAGCAGCTGCCCACCTCGACAATAAGAGCCTACTACTTCTACAAGCTAATGAAGTTACTCCTTTACCTCTAGTGGTAGAGGCCTGATTCTGAATATCCTGGCAACCTATTGGGGCAGGAGTCACTAAAAGGGAAGATAGAACTGTAACGGCCTCAAGTATTTATGACATGTCGTTCCTGGGTTTGTCACTATCATTAAGTCATTTTCTAGCTTTAGACGTGTCTACCTCTCCCATCATGAAATTGCATTTCTACACCTCCATTTTCCCTTTGAAGTTAGTCCACTGTTTTCCCCTGGTGGAGAAGTGATATGGGCACTGGGGATTTGGCCCTCTGGCTAAGGCACTACAGGAGTCCAGCCCCTTTTGGGAATCAGCCAAAACACAAACACTACTAATGTAAGAATTCACACACACACACCAGCAGGCTCAATAAGCCTTCTGCCACTTATTAAATAGCCTTTTCACTGCCCTCCCCAGACCATTCGGTACCTTGCAAGACTCAGCTCCCTATCTCATGGTGCAGCAGAAGGTATATGGCGGTTTCTTCCACACCATCTCCAGGGGGCTCTTTCTTCTCTGGGCTCTAGCACTGAGACCATATACCACAAACAGGCTGCCTGTCCTCAAACTCTGCTTCACTCCTCACAAAGCCACTTCCTACCTTGCCTCCTTCTTAGGACCTCTTAAAAGTCTCTCTAGTTTACAAACTCCTTCCAGGGTCTTTCTGTGGCTCCAGTTATAGGCTTTAGCTCATGCAGCTCTCACAACAATGCTATAGCCTCCTCTTTTTGTGTGATTAATTTTTTTATTGATTTTCACAAATAAATAGATAATGCAAAGTACAAAAACCATAATTGACCTATGGCTTGTATATGTTTCTGAATACCGCACACTTCATGGGATCTCCAGTAGACCAGACAATACAAAACACTACACTACAAAGACATAACATATTAGGGGGAGGGCAATAGTAATGAAATAGGAGTAGACATACATGAATAGGTAAAGGGGGGAAGGAAAGGACCAAGGGAAGGAGGGAAAAAGAGGAGAGGTTCAGTGGAATGGAGGTCTGGCATTCTTTGAGCCATCTCAATATTTTTTATTCAAACATATCTAGAAACAGGGTCCAAATTTCTTCAAATTCTGCAACTTGAAGTCTTTAAATCATGATCTGGGGACTTCAACAGCTGAGTCAAGGGAGAGAATTATTCCAGGAGTGGGTGGGTCAGCTTTTGTGGCCTGCATCATGCAGGAGGTCAGACTAGATGATCATAATGGTCCCTTCTGACCTTAAAGTCTAAGTCTATGAGTAATTGCTCTTTCATACTGAGTACAGGTTGCTTCTTATAATTCCTCGGAGGACTTCTGTCAATCACATGATCTAGGACTCTCAATACCCTCACCAAAGAGGTGGGCTAACCAGGCAAGGACAGGCTGAGCCCAACTCCCTTAAAAGGCTCACTTCCTCTGTGGTGGTGGTGTTATAGATTTGGGAGCTGCTGGGACTCACAGTTTTATCACTATGCTATGGGATGCTCACATCTGAGCACAGTTTGACACCTACTTGACTTCTCTAGTCTTTTTTTTAATCATCCTTTGTGGCTACTCAGTGGTACCAAAAGAGGCTTTACCAGTAAGCTGACTTTCCAGTGATATCACACTGTCCTTGATTAAACTCAGTCTGTATCTGAGACTCTTATCCAAGGGGATTACTTGAAAAATGATAGCTGTGTCTCACTTCTGCAACAATTCCTTCAAAAGCCCACAGGACTTAGATGCAAAAATTCTAACATGGATGCACTGCAGAGTAATAGCAGAACTATTGTTCAGCATGTGCACCACTCAGTGGCTCTTTTTTCTCCAGCAATTGAAGACTGTATTTTTACCTTCTGATGTCATTCTGATTTGCTAGTATACAAGCAGATTATATTTCCCCTGTATTTTATGTAAATTCTGTTATGTCTGAAATGTGCATATACTTTTAGTTATGCAAGTGAAAGATTTGATTTACCTTGTATTCTTCAGTGAAGGAGTACAAAAACCAAATTCAAACAGCAGGTAAAACAATATCTATGCACAAAGCCCTTGAGCGGTCATGCCTTTTCTAGGTTGGAAGGGTTGTCAGCAATAAAACCAATGGACAGATTCTGCAAAATAAGCCAATAATGTCTCTCTCTGTTCAGCTCATCCAGGGTTTAGTCTGAGGTGTGATCCAAGAGAAGTGCTACATTTGGAGAAGAGCCAGTATCTGGGGATTTTTTTCATTTCCATCAGATGTGAAAGAGACCCAGTGTGCTGCCAAAACCAGTATAGGTCCTGGCTGACAGCTACTCCAGATGTCTGAGGTTGCACGTACCATACCACCAACTGTATCTTTGAAAGACATGTTCAGTGTGAGAGCCAATGCTTCATATGTTGCAGAAACACTTACACTTGAAAAATATTCTCTGGATGGCATAAGGTGCTTTGGTGCCAAATAGTTTAAAAGCCCTCTAAAACATATGTGTGTTACTTTGCGCTGAGACACCAAGTCCAGTACAATCATTTCAGTACAATGTTACGATGGCAA
Organism: Terrapene triunguis; assembly: GCF_002925995.2. NCBI lineage: Eukaryota > Metazoa > Chordata > Testudines > Emydidae > Terrapene > Terrapene triunguis. The sequence continues at coordinate 9,096,836 of NW_020664492.1, read as the reverse complement.
CTGCTTCAGAACGGTTGAAACTATTTTTCTTTTTCATATGTCTTTGAAATAGCAAGTTGCTGTCTGGCAAATGATTTTGGCCTCATAAAGCTTGAAGGAAAGGTGAGAGAGACAGAAAGTGGAGAAGGACTTTTGACTAGAAAACTCCTAGGATTAGCAGGTCTAATGGAGAAGCTGGATACTAGTGGAGATGCAGCAACACTGCTGCAGTCATGACTCTTTCACAGTTATTGATTTCTTCCAAAAATATCCCATATATATATATATATAAATATCCAGTATAGTCATATATCCCATTTATAAAATATATATATATATATATATAGGTTGATTACAGATGTTTTAATGCTGCAGAAAAAAGCAAGAGCCTCCTTTACTCTTCTATTGATCCATTTTTTATAAATGAGACATATGACTCACTCACAGTTTGTTACATGTATTGTCACATGTAGTACATTGTACTTTTCTGTGCATCTTAAGTACTTGCATTAGCGCTGATGTGCTATTTTCTTGTCTTATCGCCTTTTAAATGTCACACTTCACTATCTTGAGCTGCCTATATATCTCACCGCTGTTCTTCCTCTGCACAACTGTCCTCTTTATTTGAATGGTTCCTCTATACTGTCACCTCAATCAGATCATCATCTACAACTGAGAGCTGATAGCCAAATATGCCATGTTAGAGTTTGTCACTCTGTGTAGTGGCCCTTACATGTTTATTTTTAATTGAACAAACTATTAAAATGTTCAGATTATTTTTTTTTAAAAACTTCTCATATTTCAGCTTGCTCTTTCCATACTAACATGTTCTCTCTCTCTCTTACACACACACACACACACACACACACACACACACATATATATAAGTTGAGCTGGTAGTAACAATATCAATGATTTTGATGTTTTGGACAGCTGTGGGTACTGCATAGTATGCCTCTAGCAGCAGCATCCTGTATTCCACTAGAAAGCTTTTGGATGCTGTGTGACAATGGAAAGAATGTCTTTTTATTCTTCTTTCCCTCTCCCTCTCTTCACCTAGTCTTATTAGCCTCTCTTGGGGTCAACACTGGTAGCTGTAACTCTTTAAAACGCACACACCACAGCTGTTGGCCAATACCTTAATGCCTTAGGCTATCCTGAGGAATATTTCTCTGAGACAGTATCTAATGTGATTGCATGTGTTTCATTCCCATTTTTAAAAAAAGCCTTCCGACTGACTTCCTTGTCTAGATGTACTGTGACCTCTTTCTGTTGCTTTCATGTTCAACTGAGCCTTTTAAAAGACTGTTTTTTGAGCGAGAACTTTTATAAAGGCTGTTTTAATTTTTTTTTTCTGCATCCGCAATGCTGCTCCCTGTAGCCAGCTCCAGGGCGCCACTCTCTCTGAGTCTCTGGCCTCAGGCAGCTCTCTGCCATGACTTGTGTCACTATCTTTAGCTTTCCAATGCGAGTGGTGTTGCTCTGTGGTTAGTGCAGTGACAACATTCACTGTTACTGCTACTTTTCCGCATTTTAAAGGTTGTTTTAAAAATAATTACCTTTAAAAGCGAGTCTTCTCACTTTATCCCACCAGGTCTCCCAGCACTTGAATTATTCCTGCGTATGCTGGGGCCTACAAAATGCTACGCCTGGCTCACTCTCTCAAACATACACATTGCACACATATACATACAGCAGCTAACTGGCTGCATGAACAGGAAAGAGAAAGTGTAGAATATGCAGAAGAAATATTCCTACATCTTTGAAAAATGAAGGACCATTAATTAATCAGCACTAAAAGTGATTACCTATTAGCAACCACCCTGATTCATGTCAGCCCAACTAGGATTATCAAACATAAATAAATGGAAATAGGGATTAAATACAAAGGTCCTGACTTTGCCCTTAGCTACGCTGGTTTTACAGTTTTATAACTCCATTGACTTCAATGGGGTCACTCTTAATTTAAATTTCTGTGCATTCAAAATATATGAAAAGCCAGAATTAAAAACAAAAGGTGCACCATTTTGCTCCAATAGCAGTCATGTGAAAACCCCTATTGTCATTCATGGAAACAGACTTCCATGCTACATTTTTAGATTTGTGATATGTGCATGCATTCATTGTGTTATCAAGCCCTGCATTTGCATTAGAAAGAATCTGCATGCACAAAACAGGTACTTATGAGTAGAGCTGTGTTGATCACTGATTTTTCATTTCACTGAGGCAAGGTGAGTGAGGTAATATCTTTCATTGGACCAACTTCTAGTTCAATAAAAGATATTACCTCACCCATCTTGTCTTGCTAACATCCTGGGATTGCCACGGCTACAACTACACTGCATACAACAATGCAAGTATTTGTTTCACTAGCAGTTCTGAAAAAAATTGAAAAAAAGTTTCAGTTCATCTCAAACCAAAACTGATTTTTTTTTTCAATTTTTGGCAAATCGAAAGTATTGGAAAAAATTCATTTTGGGTTAATGGAACTTTTTGTTCTACCTGAAATGAAACATTTCATATTGGGCCATTGTTAACCTTTTTAAAATGCAAAGAAAATGAAGGACTAGCTTCACAAAACCGAGGTGGAGGAGGTGGTGCCTCCCTCCCACTTGCAATCAGTTAGCCTAGTGGTTAAAGCAGTCACCTGGGATGTGAGAGAGCAAAGTTCAAATCCCCACTCTAGAGCAAGACCTAGCACCCACCTGTTCCCCCTCACAGGGAAGTGCCATAATCACTAGTCTATAGAGTTATTTTCACTCTCTCTCTCTGGCCCAATGCCTACTCAAGTATTTTATACAAAATGGAACAGCTTCAACAGAAGAGACTGAGAGAGCCCTGTTAGAGCCCTGCAAATCTGCGGGTGTCTGCTTTATATCTGCAGATGGGATATCTGTGGACCATTTCTGTGGATAGCAGCGCGGATATGGATAGCAGTGCGGAGCCGGGTTGGGGACAGCCGCACTGGCAGCTGTGGAGAGCCTAAGTCCCTCCACCTGCCCTGGGCAGAGGGGTTGGGGGGGCAGGGACACTGGGCAGGGAGGCTGGGATACTGGGCAGGGGGGGCTGGGGCATTTGGCAGAGGGGCTAGGGGGCAGGGACACTGGGCAGGGCACAGGGGGGGCAGGAACACAGGCCGGGGGCTGCTTGGGCTTCCCGCCGAGGGCAGGTGAAGGGTCCGCCGCGGCTCGCCACAGCTGCCAGCGTGGCTCTCCCAGACCTGGCTCCAGCCAGGGGGGCTTCTTGGAGCCGCAGCCTGGCCACAGTAAGAGCCAGGTGGGCAGCCCCTCCACCTGCCCGAGGTGCACAGGAGGGGCTGAGAGCAGCCCCCAGCTGTGTCCCCACTCCCCCCACGCTCCCCGCCTGGCCGAGGACAGTGGAGGGTCTGCAACTCCGCACGGGCTCCCCACAGCTGCCCACGCGGCTCTCCCTGACCAGGCTCTGGTGGGGGGTTGCCTTGGAGCCTCAGCCCAGCCCCCAGTGTAGAGCCCTACAAATCCACGGATAGCTGCAGATAATTTTTGCAGCTTGGATGCGGATACACCTTTGTGTATCCACGCAGGGCTCTCAGCCTCGTCCCAGCATACCCTATAGACTAGTGGTTAAGGCACTCCCCTTGACAGGGAAGACCTACATTCAAGTCCCTACTCCAGAAGTGAGTGCTCTAACTACTGGGCTAAAAGTTATATGGGAAGCACCATTACTTCATGTTCCTCCTGTTTTGTGAGTGGTGCCTCAATGCCCTTGTGAATTTAGACTGAAAAAAAATCAAAACATTTCTGAAGTTTCTCTTTTCATTTCAACCCAAACAGGTGGCCAAAATCTACATAAATTTGCAAAATGTTTCAGTTGACTCAAATCTGTGTTTTTCAGCAAAAAAAAGTTTTAGCAGAAAAATTCCGCCCACCTCTACCTATGAGTGCAATTTTCCATTTTCCAAGCACAAATGTCCTTTTGCACATCATTGGAAATCTGGAGAATTCAACAGATGCATGTGCAAATTCTTCACAAACATCCAGTGTTCAAAGTACGGCTCCAAATGCCAACCATGACATAGTCTATTATCATCCACTGGGATTCTGATTTTCATATGGACTGATCTCCTGATTTTAGTATTCCCATGTCACTGCTTTACGTTGATACACAGCATTATTGACAAAAATGACATTTCATCTTCGCAAATGTGCATAATCTGCTAGTCAAGATGTCTTAAAAACTGATCAAAAATGCCTACAAAATATTCCTGCTTAAATTTTGATTTTTTTAATAAATATATTTCCCGACTGTTGTTCTTTGATTTGTTATATCTTGTAGGAAAATAGAAAATATCAGTCCATAAAATCTCACCAGCATTACCAGTACCTTACATAACTTAGTCATGCTACATTTATGTGCTAATTGTTGCATAATATAAACAGCAAAGGTGATCGGATAATACCAAAAGTGATTCACTAATATATTTATGCAAAGAAACATGAAGTTCATTCTGCTGTTATTTATGGGCTCATATTATTTGCCCTTTGCCAGAATTTGGATGGATACCAATTTATTCATTCAAATTGTTGTGAATCCTGAAAGTTTCAGGAAATTAAGCATGAGTGATTATTGGTTCAAGAATTTGTAGTGGAAATGCCTTATTTTTCATTATCAGCTGTTAATTGCCCTCCTTTTAAAAATTTTGTCCTCCAGTCTGAGAGCAGAAACAATATCATGTGATTGGGTGACCAATTAATTGGTGTGAAAAGCAAATAGCTAAATTGAACAGGTCTCTAACAACCAATAGGCTGAAATTTCTTCATATAAACTGTGCAGCAAATACTCACGGAGGATTAATATAGTCTTAGAAATCACTGTAATCTTGTAAACAGTAAAAAGAAATAAATTCCTCTATTTTATTTGCAGTGAATAATTTGACCAGTTTTAGGAAAAGGCCTGACTATGATACAACATTGATTGTGTTGTGTATGCTTTTTCCCCAAAGTAGGAAGTCGGGTAGTTATTCCACATTTTTTATGAAGGAACCTTATAAATCTCCTCAGTTTCCAACCAGCTTCAGTTTACAAACCCATCCCTTCACCCAGCTTTACAGCTGCTCCTTTACATCATAGCAGGACTGGACACAATTCTGTTTGGCATGCTTGGTGCTTTAAGGATTCCTTTCATCGTCCTTTAGAATTCATTTTCTCTTTTTCAATATTCCACTTCAAGCATCACTCAGGCATTTTATCAAAATGCATGATTTCTCTGTTTTTGTTGACAGGAAGTTTAAGCTTCACCATCTCCCATTACAAAGATTTTTATCTAAGCTTTGAAATTGTTATTCAGTGAAGTGAAGTGGTAAATCTGTCCTCATCCATAGTGTGTTCAGACTACTGACTGGAACATTTTGGCTGACATTATTAAAAAGAAATCTAACCCCAATCTATTTTATTTTCAGTTTTCCTTATCTCCAGTGATGTATGAAATTTCTTTTAGGTTATTACAAATCTTCATCAGAATTTTTTTTACCTTGTCATGCTGAGGCAGACCTCTGTTATGTTGCTATTTTCACTAGTGCAAGATCATGACTTGACGCTTGATTCAGTGAAAACATTTGCCTTGCTTTGGACCCAGGCACATTTTTTGCTCCAATGAACCCCTAGCCAAACGGTGCTAAATCTTGGTCCCATTGAAGTAAATGGGAGTTTTGTCTGACTCAGGAATTGACCCAGGGTCTTGTTGAGACAAAGGGCAAGATCCACAAATCGTGTAAACTGATTTTGATGGAGCTGTGCTGATTTGTGCTGGCTGAAGATTTGGTCTGAAGTGTTTAGAGATTTGTCTGAAGCTTTTCTAAACTATTTGTACATGAGGTCTCTACTGTGTTTTTCAGACATAGGCCCACGTTTGGGTCAATTAGGAGGCATATCACCCCAGCAGCAGTTCAAGATGGGGGGTTCTCCACCTGGGCGGGAACACCTTACCTGCCCTTGGCATATTGGTGAGTGAGGGGGGTCCCAGCTAGAACTTGACAGGATGGAATATGGACTGCAGGGTGGTGTATGATATGAAAATGGAGGCTATGGTCTGGTAAAGTTTGAGAACCACTGCTCTAGGAGGCAGTGAGCATGTAGTCCTTTTCCCTAGGGGTCACCAAATGAAATTAATAGGCAGCAGATTAAAAACAAACAAAAGGAAATATTTTTTCATGCAACGCACAGTCAACCTGTGGAACTCCTTGCCAGAGGATGTTGTGAAGGTTAAGACTATAACAGAGTTCAAAAAAGAACTAGATAAGTTCATGGAGGATAGGTCCATCAACGGGTATTAGCCAGGATGGACAGGGATAGTGTCCCTAGCCTCTGTCTGCCAGAAGCTGGGAATGGGCGACAGGGGATGGATTACTTGATGATTATCTGTTCTGTTCATTCCCTCTGGGGCAACTGGCACTGGCCACTGTCGGAAGACAGGATACTGGGCTAGATGGACCTTTGGTCTGACCCAGTATGGCCATTCTTATGTTCTCTATGCCTAGCCACCTCCACTGGTCACTGGGGGGAGGGAGGCTGGACTATGGCCCCTCCCCTCCCTGCCCAACTAGTAGTAGCAGCAGCCCTAGGCTTGCATAGTCCTTAAGTAACCCCCGTGGAGCTGACATTGGTTCCTGGGTGTCTGTGCTAATAATTCAGGGAGAGGCACGCTGTCCCTGGGAGGCAGGGGGCCAAGGGCAGACTCAGAGTCCCAAATGCGAGGCAATTGAGAGGGAGAGAGGGGAGAGAGGTCTCTGCCAGCTCAGGGGAGTTACTGTAGCATGTCCCTGCAAGATCACCAGTGCACCTGCTCAAAGGAAGAAGATGAGAGAGAGAAAAGGATTAAAGTGAGAATGATTGACAGGTTAAGCCTAGGGAAATGAGTTAGCCTAACCAGTGAGGAAGATTCTCCTGACAGGCTAGCCCCTGAGGAGCCATGTCGTAAGGAGAGAAGGAGCCAGCACTGAGGGGAGGACATGTTTTCTGTGAGCGTGGGAGTCCTATGCCTGCATGCAGGGTCATTCCTGAAAATTGGCCTCTGGGTACTCGGAAGCAATAGTCCTAAACTTGTTCTGGTCCCTGTTCATGGTAGCTCTTCGTTTATAGGATTTCGATTGGAAAGCTTCCATTTAGTTTAGGACTAATTTTTCCCTTTGCTCTCTAGCTAAAGCAGTTACCACGTGGCAAGAAATACTTCTTATTGCTCGATCAGGCATTCCTGCTGCTCTAACCTACAGTTGGGCTTTATAGAATAAGAAATTAGGATTTTATCAATTATTTGTCTATAGTCTGCACCTGTTCCCTGAGTCCCTCTATGGGGAGAGTTACCTCAGGGGAAGAAGCAGTAAACGTTTGGTAGTGAAAATTCTACACAACCATCATAGGATAGTGTGGACCTCAATTGAGTCCCCTCCTACAGCTGCTGAGGGAACCAGGCCAGGATCTGAACCTGAGGCTCATCCACTTTATGGAGACTGAGTGCATCAACCCTTAGTTAGGTAGTCAGGTCCATAGTGGATAGGTATCTTCCAAACAGACTGTGTCCTAAATCGGTGGTATAACTTGCTCTCTGCTACTAGCACTGAACACTGAACACACCACCCTCACCAGCCAGCTAGAGCCCCAGCATAGCACATGTATCAACAGGACATTATTCCCCTCTCACGTAAGTCACAAGGTTGGGCACCGTCGACCCTCAGAGGATGTGTTTGCATTGTTAATTTATGGTCACCTTTTGTTTAATACAATTACCTGGTTTGATATACTGTTTATGTCGCTGTTATTTCTTGGGAGTCCCCATATATCAGCTGGCGGGTCAGGGGGTTAGACAGGAGTTCGAATTTTTTCCTTCCTAGCAGCACCCTCTAGTACTTTCACCGAGAAAGAGTGTGTGTTTGTGTATTGGGACAAGATGAAGAAAACTCTCAGCTGAGGCTGGACGAAGGACCTTAAAGAATCCAAGCCTCTCCATCAAATCTACAAGAAGAGTGGTCCTAGAGGAGGTAACTGGGTAGGATAAGGGCATTACTTATGCTCAGGGGACAGGTCACCTCACAGTTTAGCAAAATCCCCTTCTCTTACTTTCCCTAAGACACAGATGGTGAAATCAGTAAAAATGAGAGAGGAAAAAACCCTCTGCCTCTTCCAAAATATTTCTAGATCTAGCCTCTACACATGCCTCTTTCTGCAACAAAGCTCTCTATAGCTCAAACACTGAATGCAACGTGGCAGCTAATTAGGTAATTATAGTTATTGTCAAGAATAGAGCCTGTTATTGTTGAGTGACTGTGATGCTGCGAGACTCGACTGTGTGTTGTTGGCTCAGTCTAAGAAAAATGAAGATGCAAATGGAGGGAACTTGTCTGGTTCAGATGAAGATTTATTAGTGAATACTTTTTTTCCTGGTTTTGGATCATTTTAATTATTTTTCCTCGCTAAAGCATTTAGCCAGTCATTTTTCTTTCCTTTTTACTTTGAGAGTATAAATGTAAGAATTGAACGTCATTTAACAATAGAGGAGTTTCTCCTGTCACTCAATCACTTTGTGTCAAAAGTTTTTGAATATCTTGCTAATCGTCCCAAAACTATTACTTTAGACATTATTGTCTAGATTTCATTAGGACTTTAGCCTAATGGGGATCATAGCATGGTATCCATTTTTAAACAGACTTCCTCACTGAGTTCAATGGATGATATGAAATGGCCCAGGTAGTCTGGGCAAAGGAAAGAGGTATCCAAACTACAACTCACATGAGGCTCCACAGCACCATAAGCAGGTGCAATTTTGTGTTGAACTGACTCAAAACAAGGCATTTTGATTTGGTTCAACAAACAGAAATATTTCAACTAAAAATGTCAAAGTAAAACATTTTGACATTTAACCGACGGTTTTTGAAAACGTATCATTCCACATAACAGTGTGATATTTCAACTTTTCCTCCTGCATTAGAACAAAAATAAGTGTTAAAATATTGGAATTTCACACAGGCTGTAAATTCAGTTTTTCACTCAGCTTTAGTCTACATTCCCAGTCCTTCCACTCTCCACAAAACACGGAGGAGTAGCCCACACTAAATCCCTGCCTGCAGCCAGCCGACCTGGCTTGCCATGGGCAGGAGTACGTTTCACCCCATCAAAGGGTGTAACAGTGACTGTGTTTCCTCTGAAATCTTGGAGACACAGTGGGTGCCTCAGTCACTGTACTTCTGGGAATTTCCTCTGGGCTGGTGCATCTCCATGCTCCCCACTGGGATGTGCTCTGGTTTCCCACTACAGCTTAGTATTAAATATGCTAAGGAAATACAGGCTGTGTTTTCAAATCTTAAGAATTGACACCATGGGATAAACCAACCATAAATGTTGATGAGAAAAAAAAAATTCGATAAGGGCATAGAGCCAAATACGATTTACCTAACATGAATAGCCCTGTGACGCTGGCAGACCAGGTGCCAGCTCATGCCAAGGCCCCTAGGCCTCACAGAACAGTGACAAATGCATAGCTGGAAACCATTTTGGCTCACTTATAAGAATTTGTTTAGTGTTTGGACTTTATGAAAAGCTTGTGTGTTGCTGCATGCATTCATCTCACTTATACTATCTATATCCCATGTTAAAAGGTAATATTTAAGTGTTTGTTTGTAACCATAATAGTGTTTGCTATGAAACTGGAACCCCCTCCCGCCCCACCCCCCCCCCTACAGTCAGGAGAGAAGCATTAGCAAGTGTGAAATACTAGTTTACCACAAGAGGTGTCATCTCTTGCCCAACAAAAGAAGGCCTATAGACACCAGATGAACCCTTGGGGAACATCAGTGGACAAAAGACTTTGTTGATTGCTCCCTCCATGCCCATGAAGAGCAGCTGTGCACAAACACTCATTCCATCACAATTTGACCACTGGGGGATGGGAATAAAAATCCTTGACCAGAAGGAACTGTAGCATTATGCTACTTGGAATTTGGAGAGGGCAATATTTCTAATCATAAGCAAGGATCCCCAAACTCCTTAGCATGGGTTAACCCTAAAGGACATATAGAGCTTGCACATTACAGCAGCTTCTATTACTTTTTGAAACCTTAGACTGTAACTCATTTGTGTGTGTATGTTTACCTGCTTCAGCCTTGTAAATAACTCTCATTTCTTTTTCTTAGTTAATAAATCCTTAGATAGTTTATTATAGGACTGGCTACAAGCGTTGTCTTTGCTGACAGATTTGAGGTACTACTGACCTGGGGTAAGTGATTGGTCCTTTGGGACTGGAAGTAACCTGAATATTACTGTGATTTTTGGTGTAAGTGACCATCTACCACTAAGCCCAGCTTCCCTGGGTGGCAAGATAGACCAGAGTGCCCAAGGGGACTGTCTGTGACTCCATGTTAGGGCTGTTATAGTGCTTGAGGAGTTCATATTTGACACTTGTGTGGATCAAATCCTTTGTGTTGGTGGGTGTTCAGATACTACCCCACAGGAAAGCTTAAAAAGGAAAATAAAATACCTTGTCCTGGGCAGGTTTTAGGTGGTGTGCATGAGGCATGTGGGCCACAATAATACCACCTAGTTCTAATCTTTTCATCTGTAGAGCTCAAAGTGCTTTCAGTGAGGCAGTATCATTATCCCCATTTTACAGATGGGGAAACTGAAGCATAGAGAGGTGACTTCCTTCCACCCAGTGGGACAGTGGCAGAGCCAGGAATAAAACCCAGCTCTCCTGAGTCTCAAGTCCAGTGCACTATCTACTCGTCCATATTGCCGCCTCCCTGAGCAATAAATAGAAATGCAACAGCTGCCTCATTTGCCAAACACATCCATCTTAAACACTGAGGGCAAAATTCATCTTGGGAAAGTGCAAGACCACCAGTGCAATACCACCTATTCAACGTCTGTGCCAGGGGTTCAGCCAGTTGAGTGATGTGAAAGCCCTGCACAGATGATCAACCTCCCCCAACTCTGTCCCATGCTCTCCCACACTCCACCCCTTCCCCCCCAAGCCTCTGCCACCCTGCCTCTTCCTGCCCCCACCCCACCCCCCTCTTCCTGCCCTGATCCGTCCCCCTTCCCCTGAGTATGCCCCACCCTCACTCCTCCCCATCCCCCCACCGCCTTTTGCATGTCGCTAAACAGCTGATCCACAGTGGCAGGACTGGCGGAAGCTCCCTAAAAGTGGGGAGCCACCTGAGCCCAAACTGTGGTCCCAGCCCCCCATGCCACCCTTTCTTCCTCGGGCCCCATCCCCATACCACTCCTTCTCCCCAAGCCCCCCAGCCTCATGCTGCCCCACTCCCCGCAAGGCTCCACCCTTGTACTGCCTCTTCCTGCCAAGACCCTGCCCCCACTCGCTCCTCTCTGCCCCTCCCCCCATCGCTCGCCCTTATGGCCGGTAAAAAGGGGGAGGGCAAATCCCTCCCACTTTTAGAAGTCATGGGGCCATGGCCCCCGATTCCCCTTGTTCCGGTGCCCCTGCGCGGTGGGTGGGAGGCACTGGGAGGGAGAGGGAGGCACTGATAAGGGGGCTGCTGATGGGTACAGCTATGAAGGCCTGAGCACTATGGAACTGGTCTCCATGCCAGGCTATGTGGGGCCAGTATGGAATGAAGATTTTGGGGTGGTCTGAGGGCCAGATAAGAGGCAGCAGATGTACCTTTGTCCACACCCCACTCAGTTTCACTAAGGAGAGATCTAGTGCAGGTGATGATATGGCCCAGTATGTGATCGTCCCCTTTCAATGGGAGTTAGGCACCTAAATACCATTAAGGATCTGGGCTCTAAACCTTAAAGCTGTGCAAAGGGAGTCTCAAATGCCACTGAGAATTCTCAATCCCTTACACTGGTGGAAGCGTTTTAAATAACTACACATGGTGTAAGACAGCAGAAGATCAGATCTTCTGTAGCTATAGCTCTGACTCTCTCAAATTAAACTTGAGACACTGCAGAAGTGTGCTTGGACTCTTGCAGTTTATTATTGTAACTTCCGGGAGTGTACCTTGAAATTTCCATTTGCATACTAATAAATGCCTTCAGGTAATATAATTTATTTATGCCTTTTTGCATAGAAACATATTCAGAAAGTTCATACATAGTAATGCTGCATTTAAGGAATGCATCACTAAACTTCTAATTAGGGCAATGATATTTTCCCAAAAGAATTTAAAAAAAGCCTAAAGGTAGAAGACGCCTATACACTAGTGTTTCCAGGAATGTAAATGTGCCATGAGGGCTCCACATGAAAATGGAAAATGGGGAATACAATGGATGAAAGAAAATGAATTAGAAGAACTTTTCTTGCAATATTATCCGCTTACATGACAGCAGCAATATAAGGTGGCAGAAAAAAGGTCATAATTGATTTAGTGGCTAGATGCATCAATGCAGAAAAAGATCACAGTGATGCAAGTGAAACCATGCGACAAACTTCCAGCAATGCATCAGGACTTGAAGGGAAACAGCAAATACTGCCTGGAGCATGATAACTATATAAACTGAAGCAGACAACACAAGAACATCATGATCAGAAAGCCCTGGTAGGTTATCCACAAGTATCATGCATGAAGATTTAAGGGGGGGAAAGCATTTAGAGACAAACCACCATCATAGGTGCAAAACATCTCTCAAGATTTAAAAAATTCCTCATATCCAGTAAGCTACCACATTACCACCAGGAAATGGTAAAAGGTGTATTGTTTATTTAATAGACGACCTGAATCAATTCCCCACCAACATTTCTGCTGGTTGGCGATGCTTATATGGATACTGAGGGCGTTGAACAAATATGCGGGCTTGGATTTTCAAAGGGATATAAGATGGGGATTGAAAATGGGGAACTGTTAATTGTGTTGAGACACTTTCCATGTCACAGATGGACTTTCCCATACCTCCTTAAGCCATGCGCACATGGGCACACACAAAGAGCTGGCTGACTGCGGGTCATGACCCAACACAGCATAAGAGTCAGAAATTGAGACAAAATGTCACCAAATGGCATGCTTTGAAATTTAATTTTATGCATGTTATCAAAATAGCAGGAAGAAAACTTGTGTGGAATATTACTGCAGTTCTTAGTTATGGTGTAGAGCCAACATTCTGTTTGCACTGTGGCTTTAAATGTAAGAAGTCTGTCTGCTAGAGGGCAGGAAAGATTCAAGAGGAAGGATCACTCTACTTTCCCTTTCATGGGGTTTGTAAATGTGTGCTTTGTTGTTTTCCTTAAGCAAAAATAAAATAGCTAAACTGTTATAATGAAGTGATATATGTCCTTATGGTGGGAAATGGAAGATTTTCTAGATACGCTCAAAATTGCAGACAGTGCAGATACATGTACTTTCAAGGTATGAGCCTGCAACCCAATATCAAAACCATCTTGTGAAAACTCCAGAACATAAGACACTTTGGCTACATGATGCTGATTATGTATCTCTCAACACCAAACTTTGAATTCAGACCAGATCCTTGAGTAAGCCCTGCCTGTTGATTGTTCTCCTAGATGCTATCAGAGTTTCAATGAGACCAGCAGAGTAACCCTTTCATTCTAGGAACTTTCTTTGAAATGCAAAGCTGCTGTATTAAACTTGCTTCGATTTTGGTGAAGAATTGGATCCTGGGATAACAAATCTGGCCTCAGATTTAGGAAAATGTGGGCTCCAATGGCATGTTTATGTGGTTGGGAAACCACTAATATCACGTCTACTGCCTTCCTTCTGATCTTCTGTATTTACCCCGATGATGATGACGGACACTGGGGGGAAAACATAAAGTAAGTCCTTTGGCCACTTGAGCAACAGGAGATCTATCCCTAGGGCTCCTGGCTCACTTTTTTGAACCTTCCAGTTTGCCTTGGATGAAAAGAGATCCAGCACCAGAACGCCTAAGTTTTTGATGATCAGTCGGAAGGATTTGTTGTGGAGAATCCATTCCGCCTGATCGATTTTTTCTTTCTGTTCCACCAGTTGGCTTTCGCCTTGCTGGTTCCTTTGATATGCAAAGCCCTGATAGGTCATAAGTGGGCCTCTGTCCACTGAATTAATAATGCTGCTTGCTTTTGCACAGCTCTTGATCTTGAAACCCTGAAAATTTACGTACGCTATTGCTGATGGGTTGTCAGTCACTACCAGAATATATGACCATTTGGCAACACTGGGCCAGTTGTTGAAGAATTGCCCTCAGTTCTAGAAAATGTATGCTTTTCTTTCATTCCAAGGAGGACCATGTCCACTGAACCCCTGACTTCTTAGAGAACACTCCCCATCATTCCAGACTGGCAACTGTTGTTATGACTTACCTCTATGGCTCAGTCATGGCTATCCTTCTCTGGAATATCTCCGGACTCATCCACCAGTTTGGGGATTTCAGTACAAGTGACAGAATGTTCACTTTCCAAGATGAAACAAATTCAGAAAATGATGGAGGGAAAAGACAGCAGAAAACTCTGGAGAGTTCTCATATGCATTCTTGCCAAGGCACTATCTCTATGCAGGACACGATCATCCCTAGAACGCTTATTAGGGTACTTGCTGACATCTTTCGGCATCTCCTCACAAGGGTAATTCTGATCTGATCTTGTCCCATCTTTCAGCTGACAAATATTTTGTGGGCCTCTACCAACATTCTGAGATGAATTAGGCACTGAAATGGTTAAAGACTACTCTTTCTGAAATTTACTATAAATCCATGTTGTTGCAATATTTGGATCATTGAACAAGTCTTTCGAGTGGACCCCTCCTTGGACAGGGCTCTGTCTAGAATGTCATCCAGGAAAGGTTATATCTGTATCCCCTTTTGCCTGAGAAAAGCCTCTAGAATGAGGACTTTCATGAACACTTGGGGCATGGATGATGTCCAAAAGATAATACTTTGTACTGAAAGTGATCAGTCCCATGAGTGAATAGCAGAAGTCTCCTGTGCATCTCATGAACTGGCACATGAAAATAGGCCTCCTTCAAAACAAATTATCACCACCACTATGGACTTCAAGATCTCCTCCTTGAATCTGGTCCTTCTTATGAACTTGCTCAGGTTTCTTAAGTCAAACACCACTCCGTCCTCCGCAGATCTCTTGGGTACCAGAAACAAGAGTGAGTGGTAGCTGGAAAACATCTCTGCCTTGGGAATTCTCTATTGCACTGATTCACAAAGGTGATCTATGGTCTTTAGCATATTTTGCTTCTTTTATGGATTTAAGGATACTGGATAAGGGAGAAAATGACCATTTGGAATCTTTGAAATTTCTATGCTGTATCTTTGTCAAACCATATCCAGGACCCATCTATCTGACATGGAGAGAGGTCATTGGTCCTTGAATTTTAATAGTCTTCCCCATAGGTGTTCCTCATCAGAACTCTCCTGACCGTAGTTAGGCATTGTTTCTAGTGCTGGGATTTGCATTGTGGGAAGACTGGTCTCTCCCCTTTTCAAGGTTAGACTGGTTTCATTTGTTTTAGTTTTAATTTTAATTTTCACAGTTGCAGGAAAATAGCGGGGATTAGAGCTAGGGCAGCACTGACAGTGGGGCTGCAGGAGTTCCCTGTGCTGGCAAGGGGCCCAAGATATCCAGGTGCAAGGGAGGCTGCAGTCCTGGCAAGTGAAACAGAGACCAGGCCATAAGGAGGACGACGAGATGCCACGGCTGTGCGGGGGACGCCACCCTGCTGCTGAACAGCTCCTACCTGGGGATAGCCCCCACACTCCTAGCCATGAATGAGTGAGTGGGGCTATGACAGTAGGGCTGCAGGGGGCTCTCTGCATGGCCATGGGGCTGGTGACCCCTGATCCTTGTGGGGGCTAGGTGCGGGGGAAGGTCCTGCTTGCTGACTATTATCAATGGATTTTTTTAATCAATTCTGTGTGTCAGGTGAAATTCATATTTACCAATTACTAACCATTTAAATCAAATCAATCCTGCCAAGCCTAAATATGTCAATATTTTCCTGGGAGTGTGGTGCCCAAAGCTGAAAGCAGTAGTTGTTAGAACCAACAACTTCCTTACTCCATGCCTCTGCATATGCAATCCCAAATCCTTTGGCCCATCCCTGTCACACTGCATTGCAAATTTGTCTAATTTTCTGTACTTCATAATTCCAACCTCTTCTGAAGAGCTACCCCTGTGTCTGCAAGTGCGTCTTATCTTGTGTGTGACTAAAATCTCTAGACCAGAAAATGTCTTGATATTTTTGGCAAGTACAGTGCAGAGCACACTGTCAGTACATAAATTAAATAATAAAACACAAGTCTTTCACCATCACTACTTTTCCCCCTCACACTGAAATCTCTTTCAGATTATTTTCCCTCTGAATTATTCGATTTTTCCAAGCTGAATCTCACTTTATTTTCTCCCTTTGTTTCAAATCTCTGTAGGTCCCGTTTATATAATTTCTGTATCCACACTAGTGTTCTGCTCCACCCAGCTAAGTATCAGCTGTGAGTTTAATTAATGTGATATTAATTGTCCTTTCCAGATCATTATTGAAAATATTAAGGCTGGGCCTAAAACAAATTCCTATTACCCCACTTGACAATTAGCTTCTTTTGATACTCTGCTGCTATCACATCCCTTTTCTTATGGTCTTTCAGCTAGTTTTCAGTCCACATGACAGCTAGGTTAATCTGAATTAATTCTGAGTAAGATTTAATGAAATACAGTATGAAGTGCTTGACTTAAAACCCATATATGGATTTTATAAATATCTATTGCTTTCTCTCACCTGCTGCTTCAACAGTGCTATCAAAAGAATCAATCATGTCTGTCTGGCAAATCTATTTTTATAAACTTACATTACTTCTTGCTCATGGTTCCATTATCACTGGAAGTTTAATGCTTTTGGGGCCTGATTCACCATTGTACTCCAGTTTTATGCCAGTGTAACTCCACTGATGTAACGTAGTGAAGAATCAGGCCCTTTAGTTATGGGATTTGTTCCATTATTTTGCTAGATTTTTATTTTTTCTATTTTATAATATCAGATAAATGCCTTAGGCTTGACTCTTAGAAGTTCTGAGCAGCCACAGCTCCAACTAAAACCAATGGGTTCTGCACATACTCGGCACTTTGGACGTTCATGGATCCTCAGCTGGGGTAAGTTGGTGTTGCTGCAGTGTAGTGGGAGTTTGCTCCAGCTGCGGATCTGGCCTGTGAACTGCATATCTAAATAATTACTGAACTCCTCAGGTGGTTGAAACCATTTGACATGAGGCCTCTTTCCCCGGGAGAGGCATAAGGTGTGCAGTAAACAATGTCTGAGAAAAGCACTGCCTGTCGTGTTGAATTACAGACCCAATCAATAGGGCTATTGCCATGAAAAAAGCAAACAGGATTTCTCCCTATGGGTATCTCTTGGTCATTCTAAATTTGAATGCCTTCTACCTCTGTGACTGTTACATAACCAGACAGTGTTCAGTACTGCACATTACTCGATTGTGTTATTTTTGCATGTAACTTGCTCAACCATTTCACTTTTTAATTTGTTTACTTTTCGTTATATTTAACCTTATTGTTCTCAGTGTGCGTTTTAAGGCATAACATGACATACAGTCATTTCCTTCAGAAAGATGGACGTTTTTACCTGCTGAAAACTTACAATTCCACCCCCACCTCTCTGTCTACTTAATGTGATTTTAAATATTCATGTAGTTTCAATGCTTTATTTCAGTGACTTTCATTGTGACCTTCAATTCCTTTCTCTGTTTGAATATTAAGTGGGTACATATGTTAATTCATCTATGGGAAAACATTTTTAACAGATGGGATGCCTATTTAAAAATTACAATGGAAGATCTGAAATAACAGCATGTAATAACCTCCGAATCTGTGAATCTCTTCCTCCCTATCAAGCATGGAATTAGAGATATGATTTAATTTGATACAAGGCCAAATCTGATTTAATTGAGAACCACACAATTCTTATTTATTTTGATTTATTAGACATATGAAAAGTCACCTCCCCAAATCTGGGGGAAGATTTTCAAAGGAAGGAAAGGGTAGTGAGGCATTCAATTCTCACTGAAAATCAATGGCTTAGTTGCTATTCGTGACTTTCTAACTTTTCCCCGGCTGTCTTGCCATCTCTTAAAATCACATACAAAATTATACAATTAAGCATCCAAGTCATCCACACCGCTTCACAAAAAAACAACTGTCATCAAATCAAGCAACCAGTACTCCATAATACCTCAGACTATACCCCATCTCTTCAGCACTCTCACCCAGCCTCAAAGCCTGGGGAAACAGCCCTTGTAGCATGCCCTGAATGAAGGGCAACACAATTCAGGCTATTTTGCACCACAGAAGGAAGGGAATTTGTTCTATTAAAGAGAACTGAGTGCAGCTATGGCGATGATTACAGACGTAGAGAGACAGTCACTCAGTAGGCAGATCCCAGACCATATAGAGCTTGCTAAATTAAATCCATCCCAGAAACTAACCAATAATCAGTACAGAGCACACCAACTATGTCAAGTACGCCCAGTAAGCCAGGCCACTTAGCAGGTAAGCAGCCACATTCTGCACCAATTTCAGTTTTTAAGTAGTTTTATCATATTGTATTACAATGAGCCAGGGTCAATTTGTAGCCAACCTTCACACCTGGTATCAATGAAGGGCTCCCACATGTGGCTGTGGCCAAAGACAGGCAATGCCTCACATCACTGATGACTGCCCTTTGACCAAATTTGATGGTGATCTGAGGGCTCTGCACTTCACTGATGAGGCTGCTGCAAATTGGCTTGACAAGCCTTGCATTCAATAAGAATAGATTTATGGTGTATCTTCATGTCTGATTTTCAAGTGAGGCACAATTAGAGATGACAGAAAAAAACCCAGAAACATTTGGAAAAACTTTTTTTCCCATTTTTTCTGATGTTCCATATGGAAAAATGCGGAGTTTGGGGGAAATTTGAAAAGGAACTTATATAAAATATTTTCTCTCAGAATGAATAGTGAAAGAGGAAGGAAAAGGAAAAAAAAGAGCTATGCTAGCATTTCCAAGACTATATTAGTAACTCTTTATTATATTATACTGGTACATAGGATGTCTAGTTCTTTCTACAATTACGACACCATATATTTGATGATAATGCATTGCTAAAGAGTCTACTGTTGTTGTGACTATAAAGTTTGGATATATTTGGATCCAAATTTACTGTTGGTCCTTAATGTTGTACTTTGCTAACTAATAGGAAGTTCATTTTTCCAAGCTTTTTCTCTAGAAACATGAATTTCTTCTGTATCTGCATGATAATGTTAGGTCAAGTTTATTTACATACTATTTCTGAACCCAAAGGATATAACCTTCCTTTTTTCTAAACAGTATTGATGTTTTCTGTTTTCAACATTTTATACTTTTCTCCTATTTGACAACAGGCAAAAAATACACCTAAATACCTTAGTGTGTAGCTGGAGCACCATCCCTAATATTAGGTATATTTAGCATTATTATTTGATTCCAAACTAAATCATTTATGCTTATTTATGTAATAAATATACCAAAATGCGCTAACTAAATGATACGTAATACATTTCTCATTCTTAAAGAAACAAATAAAATTTAGTTTTGATAAGCAAGTAACTATTGCAGATATTTCAATTTTCCCCCCAAAATTCTGGGTTTTTTCCCCCAGAAACAAAATTCTTTCCCCCCATGCCTTCAAAATTTCTGGAAATTTTGCATCTCTAGGCACAATCCCTCCCTAAACAGGGCAGCGCTGCAGCATGCCCCATTCAGAATTATGGATAACTGTCCTAATCTTGCCCATTGTGTTCAACCAACTAATACTATTAGTTACTCGTGTAAAATTTTTTGCATTTGTAAAGGCTTTCAGATCAATGATGCTGCACTGTGATAATGGACTATTCTGCCCTTGGAAGGAATTTTGTATCTATCAGCATATTTAAAGCCAAACTGATGCCTTCCTTTTTTAATGTTATGTTTTTAAGTGCAGTTCTATCCTGAAAAATGACTATGTAAAACTTTAGAGAGACAAGATAAGGTAATATCTTTTATTGGTCCAACTTCTGGTGGTGAGAGAGACAAACCTTTGAGCTTACACAGAGCACTTCTTCAGGTCTGGGAAACTTACTCAGGGCAAGTCTACACTACAAAATTAAGTCGACTTAAGTTACATTGAGGTACAGCCACTGCAGTAATAAAATCAATTTTTCATGGCCACACTATGCTCCGTCTGTTGGTGGTGAGCATCTTCACTAGGAGCATCAATTTAACAGACAGTGTGGGGCATTGTGGGGACTGACAGCTTGGAGCCCCCACCACCCTGGGGCTAACAGCTGGGGGCGGGGCTTCAGCTGTCATCCCTGGGGCGGCAGGGCGCCACCAGGCTGATATCCAGAGCCCCACCGCCATGTAATCGGTGACTTACATCTGTGGGAGGGACATTTTAGTGTAGACGCTTACAGAGTTAGGTCGACATAAGCTACTTAGGGTGACCTAACTCTGTAGTGTAGCACAGGCCTCAGTGTCACAGTCAAATACCAGGTGGAACAGATTGTTTAGCATAAGTAGTTAACACATATTTCAAGGGACCAATTCAAGGTGAAGTGGCCCATTAACACTCTTCCATTCATAGGGAGTAAAGGAAGAGGGAGGAGGAAAAGCAGCTGTGGGGGTTTCAGTGGATTATAGATTGTTGTAATAATGATCCAGGGGATGAAAATATCATCGATGTATCTCAGGCATATCATTGGTTTCATGATGATTGGTTCAGAAATTCTTCTAAAAGGTGGTCCATGAAGAGGTTGGCATATTGGAGAGCCATCCTAATACCCATGGCTGTTCCCATGGTTTGGACAAAGTGTTTGTTGTTGAATGTAAAATTGTTATGGGTGAGAAAGAAGTGGATGAGTTTAGCAATGTATTTGGGGTGGATATCTGAATGTTGTCCATTGTCGTGTAAATATTTGAGGCAGGCAGCTATGCCATCATTATGAGGGATGTTGGTGTGTAGGGAGGTGACATCGATGGTGGTAAGTCTGGTGTTCTGAGGGAAGCTGTTAATGTTGCAGAGTTTCTGGAGGAAGTTGGCTGTGTCCTGGAGGAAGCTGGCCCTTGTGTTGCGAGTTGTTTGAGGATGGTTTTTATGAATCCCGATATTCCCAATATTCTTCAGTGAGAATGCCGTGGCTAGATATGATGCGTCTGCCTGGTTTCCCTTGTTTGTGCATCTTGGGAAACATGTAGATGGTCCCTGGGATTGGTTCGTGGGGGGATGAGTTTGTAAATCATGGACTGAGTAGAGAAACTGAATTTATGGCCTATTACAACAATCTATAACCAAATAACAACCCCCCCCCCCAACACACACAACTGCTTCCTCTCTCCCCCAACACTCCCTTTGAGTGGAAGGGTGAGTTAATGGGCCACTTCACCTTGAATGGTCCCTTGAAATATGTGTTAACTACTTATGCTAAACAGTCTGTTCCATCTTGTTTTCAACTGTAACACCTATAGCAAGTTTCCCAGACCTGAAGAAGAGCTCTGTGTAAGCTTGAAAGCCTGTCTCTCTCATCAACAGAACTTGGTTCAATAAAAGATATTATCTAACCCACCTTACCTCGCTAATATCCTGAGACCAACATGGCTACACCAACACTGCATATGTAAAACTTTCACCTTCTTATTACTCATTTTTGCTACTTTTAGGTATTCAGAATCAGATCCACTCACTCTAAAGACAAAAATAATTTTTTACTACTTTTTATTTCTGTTAGCCTTGCGTCGCCAACACAGCTAAAAGAGTGAGCTGGATTCTATTCCTTCTGAGCCCTGTCAGAATTATTTAAATTCCAATCACAGAGCCAATTATAAATTATAGTTAGCAAATTCCAATCACAGTTACACATCTACAAACATATGGAATGCCGTAAGATAAATAGGTTTCAGTGGGGGCTTACTCTGTAGACAATGATGTTGCACAGATGTCACTGAAGTCCCAATTGGCCTGAAGAGTTTTTAGCACTGGTGATGATGCACGAGAAGGAAAGGATCCAGGCTGGCTTTCACACCTCAGGTTGGGCTTACAGGGTTGACAGTAAGTAAAAACACCTGTTTACCAGTAAACAGTCAGGAAGACATTGAGATACAACATGGAATTGCACTATACCAGTTTTATAGTCACTCTTCTCAAACGAACTGCAATTAATGTACTATTTTTAAGCTACACGTTATAATATCCTTGCTATGCAAAGCATAAATGTGGAGTGGGTACAGATCCTAATATTCAGGAGATTTCAGATTGCAAAGTGAGGTTGGGTTTTGACTCTCCACTCAATATAATCTCTACCTACTATGTCTATGAGATCTTCCCTTCTCCGGGCCTTTCTGATCCAAATCCTCTCTTTCTTCCCCCCTCCCCTTCTTAGATGATCCCATGACATTATATGTGTGTTTGTGAAGAAGTTAGGGACTGGTCACTTTTCTGGCACTGTTTGTGCAATCTCTCATGATCTTACCACCTGTCCAATTAACTCTCACAATGCATGAGGGGGATCTGGAAGGTTCAGTGAAGGACACAGGATAGGTGACAGCTAGAAGCCAGTTTACAAGGACTGTGCTGGAATACAGATAAAAAGTTTAACAGGGTGGGAAAACCAAAATGTTATTAGGATGTTGTAAGCAGGGCCAGCTCCAGGCATCAGCTAAGGAAGCAGGTGTTTGGGGCGGCCAATACAAAGGGGAGGCACTCCGTCTGCTATTGGGGCGGCACGTCCAGGTCTTTGGCGGGAATTCAGCGGCGGGTCCCTCAGTCCCTCTCTTCCGAAGCGCTGCCGAAGAGGAAGAGAGGGAATGAAAGAGTGAAGGACCCGCCACCGAACTGCCGCTGAAGAATGGAGTGGCGCTATTGAGCTGCCGCCAAAGTGCCGCCGATCGCCTTTTTTTTTTTTTTTTTTTGCCGCTTGGGGCTGCAGAAAACCTGGAGCTGGCCCTGGTTGTAAGGAGTGATGGATTTGAAGGAGGGAGATAATAAATGAATATGAATGAGTTGGAGATATTTGAGCTCTGAAACCTATTTCAAAAGCCCACAGTATATGTGCTATTTCTTTTTAATGTCTGCAGACATTCTAAATGAAAGGTACTGTATGCATATTGCATAGTACTAGAGTACTTTGTCCAAAAAACACATAGAAATGATCTTCAGGATGGTAGGTGTAGTAAACAAGTGCCTTAATTGACAACTTTGGGCCTAGTAATGCTCTCCTAGTTCAAGCAAACTCCTGTGTTGTTGTATTTTATTATATAAGAGATACTGGGCCAAACTGGTTTTACACTGGGGATGAATTTGTCCTTCTGCATACAATACAGCTTTCTTTTCCATATTCTTATTCTTTCCTTGCAGTGTGCTGTTAATTCCCTTTCATTCATATCAATGGATGAAAAAATACAAACATTACAAAACAACTCAGTTATTAAAAGAACCCAAGATCCAAAAATTCAATTCATTTCCATTTTATAGCTAATATTATTTTAATGTTATTTATATTAAAATGTCAGCCAAGTGATCTTGTAATCAAGCAATTGTCAGCTCTTCTCTTATGAGTTTTCACATACAAAGTTTTGTCACTCTGCTGAAACTTAACACAAAAGGAAGTCTTTGCCTGGCAGCGAATTTTATTTTTACCAGTTTAAAAAAAAAAATCAGTCATGTAATTTTTGAAACTCTGAGCAACCCCAAAAGGTATTTAGAATTCTCAAGCTTTTTTGTGCTTCTGCTTTTGTGCTTATAGGACACAAAAATTACTTGATTTTTAATCTCCTTTATTCTGGTGAAGCTATTTGGAGGTGGTGTTCAAAACCAATTTTAATCCAAATAATTAAAAAAAGGCATTGAATAAGGGAAATTGTGTCCATCTCTTTTTTTTTTTTTAATTGGTTCAAACAACTAGGCCTGACTATGAGATACTGCTTTACTGAGTACAATTATGACACAAATTAACAATTGCACATGCATTGGAAAAAATGGTTCTATTTTAGCTTGCGGCATTAGGGCCTGATGCAGAGCCCACTAAATCAGTGGGAGTCTTTCCATTAAATTCAATGGGCATTGGATCAGGCCCTTACACTGCATACTATATGGCATATTATGAGCGTGTGCCTGCTTTTACCATGATTTTGCACACATGAGAGACTAATACCGTGACTAATTCAAAGGACTTTAATCTGTCCTTTCTTTTTTTGTTTCAACATAGCAATGGGCAAATCAGTTCTTATAAAATAAGGACCAAATCAAACCTCCTTCCTTTTTCTGAGCAATTTTTAAAGTTTGGAATAGGCACCGTTATCAGGCAACTCCTAGGCTTTCATCTCTGCCCACAATATTAGAGCTGGTTCAAATGCTTCATAGAAAAGTTTTCCAGAAAAAAAAATGGCTTTTTCTCAAAAAACAGAACTTTTGTGAAAAATTGTTGACACAAATTGTTTCCATTTTTCCCCACAAACACTTTGGTGACATTTTTGCTAATATTTTAAATCAAAATCATTGTGTTTGAAGTCATTAGAGAACAATTTTATCTACTGAAAACACGGCTTTCACTATACAAAAAAAATTGATAATTTCTAAGCCAGTTTGAAGAAATATTTTGATTAAAAAATAAAAATGTACATTTTGTGTGTGTGTGTGTGTGTGTGTGAGAGAGAGAGAGAGAGAGAGAGAGAGAGAGAGAAATGAAAATGGGGGTATTTTGAACCCAGTAAAATGGAAACAGTTCTGAAATTACTCATGAAACCTATTTGTTATTGTTCTAGTTTTCATCTGTCTGTCTCTTGTCTATTTGCACTGTGCCTAGCATATTAGAGGTGCTACCCAAGACAAGTGATAAGTAATAATAAATAACATACTGTGGGGC
This sequence comes from Terrapene triunguis, assembly GCF_002925995.2. Lineage (NCBI taxonomy): Eukaryota > Metazoa > Chordata > Testudines > Emydidae > Terrapene > Terrapene triunguis. Next base: position 9,072,011 of record NW_020664492.1, on the reverse strand, counting down.
TATTAACTATAAACATTTTGACACAAAAACTGAAATGCCATTAAGTATCTCTTGTTATGGTGTATATTGGTTCATAGCAAAGTGTGGATATGAATCCCTATTAGTATCACCTATCTGTATTACAGAAGAATCCAGTTTCCAATGTAGATTGGGGCCCCATTGTGCCTAGCATAGTACAGACACATAGTCCCTGGCCTGAAGGTTTTACAGTCTAACAACCCCAAGCCTGCAAAGCCTTATGCATTGTGACTAGTCTCACTGACACCAACGGAACTACTCAAAAAGCATAAAGTTTAGTACAAGGCATAAAGGACATTTAATCTTAGCAAAACTGAGGCCTATGATAGCCTAAATGTATTAATCTTGAGCAAAGCAGATAATCAAATCCTTGCATTATTTAGAACCCTCACTTCCTTGGTAGCACAAAGTCATACCCTATAATATTTCTCTAACCCTGCAATGACAACCAAAAAAGAGAAAACAAAGGCTGGACTTCTCAAATTCCAATTCACTTCACTAGGAGCAGTTAGACTAGTTGTGAAGGGTGAAACCCCATCATGGGATAGAAAGGTTCAGTGCCAATTAGTTATATCAATTGCACCTATGCCGTAATTAGTTGGTTTGCAGCCAGATGGGTGGAACTAAGAGGCATCAGGAGATAACTTAATGAACACTTGGGCCTCATAGAAGAGAGAGAGAGAGTTCAGTCTGAGGCAGGAACCAGAGGGATTCCTATGATGGGGTCTGGGCTTCAGGGGAATAGACGCGTCAGGAAAACAGTCTGACGGGCCGGTGCTCAGTACCAGTGCTGGGGAGAATACTCCCAAGTAGCTGAGAAAGGCGATTGAAGACAGAGTCCAAAGGAAGGGCTGATTCGTTGAGACGTTGGATATTAGTTTGAGCTTGTTACCCCAACAGGGAGCTGAACTTGATGCTTCTCAGCCAGGATGCTGAATTGCACACAGAGGCAGGTGGTTTACTGTAGGTGCTGGAATTGTAGACTCCTGCAATACTGTGCCCTGACAGAAGGGGGTGCTCTGGTGGCAAATGCACACCATAACACAATACAGTTATTTTGTGATTTTGAAAATACTTCATGCTCATTTTAGAATCAATTGGAAAGATAATAGAAAATAAATTTATTATTAAGATTTTTACATAATTTCTTAATGACTGACAACAATAAATATTTGTGGGTCAGGGACAATATTCCTGTTCCAAGGTCTGCGGATGGTTAGGTGTGTACGGCTACAAGGCAGACCAAAGAGAAGCTTAGTTTCCTACAAAGATGACTGATCCTGCAAGGCTGAATAGCAAATTGCTTTAGTTGTTACTGGATGCTGGTTCAACCTGAAATGGAATCACATTAGAGGTTTCTTCAGTGTTTGTATGCAATCGTGGGGGGTTGCATTTACATAGTGGCCATAGAAAGAATGTCTACAAAGGGAAAAATAAAGCAAGTTGGAAAGGCTAAAGATATTTTGTATTTGTTAGTTAGTGGGAGAAACCCTTATTATGGTTATAAATTTCAAACCTTTTAAAAATTGTACTGACCTTGATGGGAACTGGTGGGGGCTCAGCACCTTTTAAAATCACTTATTTGGGTGCCTAAATATTGTCTTTGGAACCTCATTTTAAGCATCCTCTTTTGAAAATCTTGGCCTGAATACTTCCCTTCTATCACTTGCGCACATAAATCATTGCTCTAGCTATGACAGAGGTGTTCTAAGACAGTGTTCTCAAACTTTTGTACTGGTGACCTCTTTCATACAGTAAGCCTCTGAGTGCAACCTCCCTTATAAATTAAAAACACTTTTTTATATATTTAACACCATCATAAATGCTGGAGGCAAGGTAGGCTTTGAGATGGAGGATGACAAATCGTGGCCCCCATGTAATAACCTCGCAACCCCCTGAGGGGTCCCGATCCCCAGTTTGAGAACCCCTATTCTAGGATGACAAATGGGAGGGAGAGATGGCCATAAGACAATCTTACTAGGCTTAAAACATCAGGCTATGTCAGGTGACCTCAATCTCCAACTGCTGCATTACCTCACTTGATTAGTTCCTTTAAAAGAATTCCAAACTATCCCCATAACTCTCTCAGATAATAGGCCTCCTCACTATACACAAGCTCCCTCTCCCTCATGTGGGGCTAGGAGGCCATGAGGGGCCAAAAGATTCTTCCACCTTTCTTCTGCTATTTCAGAGGCAGGGGTTGGTTTCTGCAGATGCCAGGTGCATGAGGAAAGTAAATCCATTGATCATATAGCACATGCTCTGAGGGACTGGGCAAATGCTGGGGCCTGCCATAAGTCCATGAACTAACCTCTTACTTAGTGACCTCCTCTGCAAACACATTCCTCTTCACACAAACCCACAAAACAGTTCAGAGAGTCTGCAACTGCTGGCATCACCAGCGCCCAATTCCTGAAACTGTAAAGGTATCATCTCCCCAGGGTTGCTGGGAGATGAGATGAAAACATGATCACAACCACCCCCTTTTTACATGGGCTTTAGAACTGCTCTTGTCATCGAAGTAATTTGATAATTATCCCAGATGAAGCATAAACTATAACAAAACTGAATTGTGAAATACAGCTTGTAGGAGGTAATCTTTCTGAGATGGGATAGCTAGAAATCTTCACCTTGGTAAAAGTCGATTTTGTGATAGTTGTCAAACTGACAGGGTTGGAAACAGCAAACCTCTCTTTAGTCCACGGGTACAGCACATGTAAGCTTCTCTACACCACACATGCCTCCAGCTTGTTCCAGAGATGCCACCTCTAGCAGTGAGAAGATAATTCAGCAATCAAGCTCACTTAGGTCTTGGCCTCTCTGCTGTGACTATGAATAAAAGTACAAATCAGTGTCCACGGTAAACAGTATTTTCCATCATATGGACACTTGTTCTCTCAAAACTGGGCAGACATCAGCAGAGGCCATAATAACTCCCAATCACTTCTGACCTGGACAATGTTCAAGTAATGAACTGAATATGAAGGGCTCAGTCACCTATTGCCAATCCACTAAACCAGGCAGTCTCCCTGGATCTATTTAACTCCTCAGAATTCACTAAAATAGCTTGAATACAATTTTTTTTTAATTGAAGAGCCCTGGAGTTCTTAGACTCTCTGATGCTTTATATATAGGCCAAAGAGTGCTTTTCTGCAGGATTGAAGAGGGAATTAATCAGCAAAGTTGACTGCAACCTCCTTCAGAAACAGAATGTTAAAAATCAACTACTGTATATGTATGGAATGTATGAGATTAAGAACTGATTTAGTGCCTTTCAGCATGTGACTCATATTCTCTTGTAACTTTATATTGCAGATTTTATCTTTCCTCCTTTGATTTTAGTCTTTACTCACGAACAGCTCAGTCAGTCTTGCTGATGAGAAAACTCCATCAGGCAGACATGCCACATGTCATAGACTTTCAGGGTTGGAAGGGATCTCAAGAGGTCATCTAGTCCAACCCCCTGCTCAAAGCAGGACCAACCCCCAACTAAATCATCCCAGCCAGGGTTTTGTCAAGCCGGGCCTTAAAAACCTCTAAGGAAGGAGATTCCACCGCCTCCCTAGGTAACCCATTCCAGTGCTTCACCACCCTCCTAGTGAAATTTTTTTTCCTAATATCCAACCTAAACCTCCCCCACTGCAACTTCAGACCATTACTCCTCGTTCTGTCATCTGCATGTGGCCATTACTCCTTGTTCTGTCATGTAGCTTATGTGACACTTGGGTCTTTGGCAGCCCTGTTATGCCTGCCCACCTCTCAGGTACAATATCACGGAGACACATCCTCCTTCACAGTGTATGTTTTAACTCAGGGGAAAGTGCACTCAGTTGAGAGCCAGGAGATCATGGATTCTAGTCTCCTCTTCTACTCACTGGTGTTAGTTTTGTGCAGATCACAACTCTTATTATTGAGCAAGACCCTACACTCCTCCCCTAGGAGGTGGCCAGTATCATCCAGCCATTTTACAAATAAGGTAACAGTTTGTACAAAATCACGTCAGGCAGAACTGTGAATAAAATGAAAGACTGTAATATGACAAGTCTAACCCATATATCATGCTGCCTTTCAGAATTAGTGTGCCAAATCTATGTCCTTTGCTCTAACCCATCAGACCATGCTGTGCTCCCAGAGCCAGCAATAGATAGGGCTGGTCAAAATTTAAAATTTCATTTTCATGAGTAGTTTAGAAAGAACCAAAAAAATTTAATTTCATTCAAAATTCATCTGGAGTGTTTTTGTTTTATTTTTAAATAGGAGAAACATGAAAAATGAAAAAAGAGGGGGGAAACGTAGAAGACAAAACAGGCTAATTTTTATTTAGTTTTGTTTAGAATCTTCTTGAAAAAGCCAAAATACCTGACAAAAAAATTGCCCTCCCTCCCAAAAGCTATGTAGGCCATTGCATAAGCACAGAATTGCTGGGACTTAAGGACATATCTTACCCCTGACATCTTCCACCCCCAGCCCACCCCTGAATGCCTCTGCACCAGGGCCTCCTACAAGGGATCAGATACAGACTGGCTCTGCAGCTCCTGCTGAGTGCCTCTTGCACTGGAATATTCCCCAGAGGCCCTATATAGCTGGTTTGTATCCCCTTTGTGCCGTTACACCTGATGCAAAAGGGCAGCAGGGAAACCACACATGAGGCTAAGAAATTCCCTGCTGCATGTGGATCTCAAGAGATAAATGGGTCCTATATTTATTTTGATTTCTGCTGCCTGAACTCTTCCTATTCCCTGCTATTCTTAGATCATGTTGGTTCTAATATTAACTGCAAAGAAAGGTAAACTGCATTCTGCTCCTCTTTTACAGTTAGTGAGTAAAAGCCTCACTATTTTACTCCAGACCAGTCACGTTCTGGCAGAATCCTCTGTCTCTCTCTCATATCAAACAACCACATTGACCTTAAGAACGAAAATCTTCAATGCTGGCAACAAGACATTTCTTCCACCAGCAATGTAAGACCCTAATCAAGGCTTACAGAAGCAGGGACTGCAACACTGTACTACTGTAATGCATCAGTAACACCAAATGCCAGCTGTAACAGTGCCAGCCAGCTACGCTAATCTTAGACAAAACAGCTAGTCAAATATGTTATAAGAATCTTTTTAACTTGGATTCAGTTCAGCTATACACAGAGTCCATGAAAACATCCAACAGGCTATTTTTCTTTTCTTTCTCGTTTTTATTTGGTGTGTGTAGGGTAGACACTGTTTTTTAAAGTTCATTAATATACACCGTACACAGTTATTTACAAGTCACCTTGTTACACAGCCTCTGACAATGTGAAATTCCATAGGAATGTCTGAGCATTCTGCTTTATTGCCTTTATTTACAGTTTTCATGTGTTCATTAAACAGTGAATCATTAACTACGTATACGTTAATGAATGTGTCACAGCGCTGTTTAAGTCCCCCCCTGCTGGATACTCACCAGGCTGCTGTGTTTGGGTCCTACACATTGGGCCAGTGTGCTCTTAGGCTTCCCTTGGTCCACGTAGGCTGCAGCTGTCTCTCTGCTTGACCTCTGTGGCACACTCACTGGGCACAGGTTCTCTGTTTGTTACCCTCCCTTCATGGACGTGGGACCTAATGGTTCAGCTGCCCTATGCCCCCAGGAGCAGAGCTCACACACACCCCAGACACCCCAATAACTTAAGCACATCCGTTCTTAGAGCTCCACACTTGGGGGCATTCCAGTTTACAGCCCTATCTAGGAACACATGATAATTGGAGCACATGATACACAGACTTTGCTAATGATTCCAAAACCAGGGGTGTGGGGCCCTCTGGGGTCCACCAAGCAGGGCCAGTATTAGACTCACTGGGGCCCAGAGCAGAAAGCAGAAATCCCACCATGTGGGGCAGCAGCCTGGGGCCCTGAGCCCCATCACCTGGGGCTGAAGCCAAAGCCTGAGCAACTTAGCTTCACAAGGGCCCCTGTGGCATGGAGCCCCAGGCAATTGCCCTGCTTGCTACCTCCTAATGCCAGCCCAGGATCATATGCAGAAAAGCATTTGTTGTGGCACAGGTTGGCTATGGAGTTTTTATAGCATGTTGAGGGGGCCTCAGAAAGAAAAAGGCTAAGAACCCCTGCTTTAGAGAGTACAAGAAATATACAGATGCAGACAAAACAATAATACACCTGTTGACCCCAAGGAGCTTAGATTCCTGGCAGGGCCGGCTCTAGGTTTTTTGCTGCCCCAAGCAAAAAAAATTTTGGCTGCCCCCCCACTGCACCCTCCTGCCGCCCCAGCCCTGGGTCACTGGTAACTTGCTCCCAGGGCGGGTCATTCAGCAGGAATTTTGGATGAACACAGACAGGATTGGTTCCCATATGGTTACAGAACTGCAGTAAAGTGGAACAATTTTCAGCTTGTGTGATTGAAGGCTATCTGGATGCATATTATAAGACTGTCCTACATAAATGAGGAAAAGTTGAGGTGCCTTTATTATTCTTTTGTTCCATTCTTTGTTTCTATGGGGAATTTGCCAATGCAATATCACTGTCTTCCTTTTAAACAAATAAAACTAAAACTTAAAAATAATAATAATAATAATAATAATAAAGCAATGGCTGTTGAAAATAGCAATTCCAGTCCTAATAACCACTGGGAAGCATTTCTTGCTCAATTTATTCTACTTTTTCCTACAGCAAGTTACAGTGGATCAGTATATTTGATTTGGGAGAAATGAAGTAACGGCTGCCCAAATTGAGCTTGAGCAGTCCCGAATTTTGAGGGTGTTCAAATCTGGAAGGCAGGTGCTGGATTCCCTTTCTGAATATTAGCTAAATCTGGAAAAGAAAAGTCAATTTCTGCTTCCATGGCTCAGTAGTGTAAATCCTCCTACGTGCCTGGTACTGTATCTAAAGCTGCCCAGGCTAGTAGAGCCTCCCCTCCCTTACTTTTCATTTTAAATTCTAGTGGGATCCACGTACCTGCCTTGCTAGGCTTCAGATAGAGAGGTGCAATGTCCATTTAGTCCACCCAATTCTTTCTTTGGGGGAGAGCCCAGGGCTGGGGCGGCAGGAGGTGTGGGTGCGGAGGGGGGGGAAGAGCCCAGGCTGGGGCGGCAGGAGGTGCAGGTGGGGGCCAGAGCTGGGGCAGCAGGGAGTGCGG
>NW_020664492.1:9057884-9064770 GCF_002925995.2 Terrapene triunguis | reverse complement strand
GGGGGGGAGAAGAGCCCAGGGCTGGGGTGGCAGGAGATGCGGGTGGGTGGGGGAAGAGCCCAGGGCTGGGGCGGCAGGAGGTGCGGGTGGGGGCCAGAGCTGGGGCGGCAGGTGCGGGAGAAGAGCCCAGGGCTGGGGTGGCAGGAGATGCGGGTGGGGAGGGAGGAAGAGCCCAGGGCTGGGGCAGCAGGGGGATGCAGGTGGGGGCCAGAGCTGGGGCAGCAGGGGGTGTGGGCGGGGGAGAGTCCAGGGCTGGGGCAACACAGGGGTGCAGGGGGAGCCCAGGGCTGAGGTGGGGGGGCAAAAAAGCTAGAGCTGGCTCTGTCCCTACCATTTACAGCAAGCTGCAGCATGAGGTTTCAGTTCTACACTCCTTCCCCCTCCCTTTCCTGTTAATTGCGGCCAAGGGAATGCTGGGAAATAGTTCTTTCCCTGCTCTAGGGCTGGCTCTATAGGCAGGGAGCTAACCAAGGAACTACAGCTCCCAGGGCTCCCTGTTGGTTCTCAGCTCTCATGCTGGATTCTTGCGCCCCTGTAAATTTGCTGCCCCAAGCACCTGCTTGCTTTGCTGGTGCCTAGAGCCGGCCCTGATTCCTGGGGCCCTGTGTGCTGGTAGCTCAGGGAGAAGCACGTTGTCCCTGGTAGGGAGGAGGAGCCAAGGCAGACTCAGAGTCTGCTTGGCAATCAATAGATGCCCTTCCCTGGGAGCTCAGGAGAGGGGAGAAGCCATTTTGGAGCATTCTGGAGCCAGCCCGGGGAAAGGGCAGGACTGGCTGTGTGGGCTGCTGGTGAATCCCAAGTCTGCAGGGAAATTGTTTGGAAGAGCCCCCTTACGCCCTGAACTGTGTCCTCAAACCAGAGGGTAAGGGTTTGGGGATTTTATTACCTGCTTCCCTATGAAATCTGCAGAGGAACTTACCTTATCCTATTTGTGAGTCTTTTGGGCTGTACTGAACCCAGTCAGCCACATTGCTAACTGCTGCAGAAGATATTATGATCAAAGGTCATCAAGGGCCGCTACAAAGTATCCATACCAATGGGACACTAATTGTACATTTGCTATATCCAGTCATGTGACTGGGGAAATTCACAGGTATTATCAGCATGGGCACCGGTGACCCTGAGAATACGGTTTTACCCTGTTCTGTTTACATTAAACAGGAGATACAATATATTTAACACGGTAATATATTTATGTGCTTGTGTTATTTCTTGGAAGTCTCCAACTATCTGGCAAGAAAGTGGGGGTTACCCTGTGATTAGAATTTTCCTCCCAAGCTGCCCTGGTGATCTTGCCAGAAGAACCCAGGTCTGTCCATCAAAATCTGTAAGGAGATTGGTGCTAAACGAGGTAACCAGATGGATAGGGGGGCACTACACACCTATTTTCCCTTTTCTACCTCAGTGTCCTCACCACTCTGGAGCAGATTTTGGGCTTAGGTCAGAATCCTCTAGGGTGTCCAGGAGCCTCCTCCATCTTCTTTGGCACAGCCTTGATTTCTATTTCTGGAATCTTCTCCATCTGTTTCTAAAATGGCAGGTGAGTGTGGGATAGTCCTCTTTTTATAAAGTTGCAATCCCTTCTGCCATGTGACTCCCAATCAGGTGTTCAAATTCCCCCTACCAAGTGATCCATTGATTAGTTGCCATCCAGTTTGGGCAGCATGGTTTTTTTATTGGTCTGGCCACTTTGTTTGTCGAATGGGTCTTCTATTTGAATAGAAGACCATCAAGGTTGAATGACTCTCATTGTTAACTTTGGGTTACCATCCCTCAGAATTTCACCCCAAAATAGAGGTGAAAAGACAGAGAAGGCAGACTAGCCTTATGATTAAAATGGAATTTACAGTTTGGCAAAGAGTTCATAAATTGTACAGAGAGTTCCCCAAATCATCACAGTATGTAAAGCTTTTTGAAGATGTAAAGTGCAAAGCTTTATAACTGTTTACATTTTGCTTTCCCCTTGGGGTACAAATATGGCATAAGCCATTTCATTCTAAAAATAAATATACAGAATATATTTTGCAGCCAAAGTGTCAGTCAGCAAATATTTATGAATCAAAACAGGATAACACCAAGTAGCTGATACTAACAACATTAGAATGGAAATACAGCTCCTATTTGTCGGTCAGCCAAATACTGAACCAGGACCAATGCTTTTCTTTTGCCAAGACTGCCGAGCTTTTCCAAGCCTGTGATTAGCATTGAAGAGGAATCCTGTGCAGATGCTTTGTCATCCCCTGCCTGTGATATATGGAAGATTACCTGAAAAGCAGGTATCTGGTGATCATTACTCATGTTCTGAATGCCAGCCTCTGTGCAAGGAGAAGCCAAGTATCTTGAAAGAGGAACATTATCTGAAAAAACCTGAAGAGTGGTTAAGAGTTATAAGTATGTGTGGGATCCACAAAGGGACTTAGGTATTGGAATGCTGAGCATCACAGGGACCTAGAAAAATCACAGGAACAACACTGCGATCCACAAAGCTGAGTTAGGTGCTTAGGCTCCCTATACAAGGAATGGGGAGAAACAGGCATCTAAGAATGCAAACCACAAAAGCCAGCAAACTAGGCAGGGAGCCACCTAAGCAAGCCAATGGGGGATGCTGATGAGAGGGTTGTGCAAAGCCGCACCCTCTCTTGGGGATAAGCGGCTAAGCCTGGGCTGCATGGAGACTCCTACCTCTGTTTAGCAATCCACAAATGGGAATCTGCTGCCTGGAGTCAGATGACTTAGGCACCTAAGGCATTTCTTGTGGGAAATGAGTTAGGCACATGCCTCACTCCACCACACAAAATGGGCAGAGGAGGAGGTAGTGGTGCCCATTTTATAACTTTCAGCGCAGTGGTTAGAGCACTCATCTGAGATGTAGGAAACCCATGTTCCACTCCCCCACTCTGCCTGAGAGGAAGACAGGATTTGAACAGCAGTCTCCTACCTCTCTGGGGAGTGCTCTAACCACTGGGTTATGGGATGTTCTGATATGGGACTCCTTCAGTCTCTCCTGTTGAAGTTGCTCCACTGTGGATTAAAAAATTAAAAAGTGATTGGAGCAGGGAGACTGGATGCTGGGTTTCCCACCTCCCAGATGGATGCCCTAATCACTGGATAACAGTCATTCTCTCTTTCAATGACTGTTCCATCATAAATAAATCATTCAGTAGTCATGGGAGCGGGGAAGAGAGAGACTATCCCAGAACTCAGTGGTGAGAACACCCTCCAGAGTGGTGGGAGTCACCTGCTCACATCATTTCTTCCCCTCAGGTAGAGAGGAAGGAATTAAAGCTCGCTGTCTCACATCCCAAGTGAGTGCTCTAATCACTGGGCTAAAAGATATAAGGTAGGCACAACCCCCACCTTCTCCTCCCCTGCTGTCCAGATTTTGAAAGGGATCCAATCCAGTAAGTGTGCTTAGAGGCCACCTACCAGGTCAGGCCCCCCCACACACAAGATAGGTGGCCAAATGCCTATCTTCTCCTTGCACGTGATTTGGTCCGAGGCTTAGGTGGGAGACAGGCATCTGGACACCTGGAGGGAGGCAGCAGCGCACATGCTGAGAGGCAGAAACATAGGTGCCTAGATGACTTTTACCCTGAAAACTTAGGGGCGGAGTGAGTTTAGCTACCCACAGGGGTCAGCGGGAGTTTTGTGAATTGCTGTGGAGCCAAAACTAGGACGTAGGCACCTAAATGCCTTTGTGGATCCCACCCCAAAAGTCTGCCCTCTGAAGGCTCCTGGAGGAGACTACCCCTGTGCTATGAGGTATTGTATTCGATAGCCCCATCCACATTCTTCTTCCTTATGAGAAGAAAATACAAAATACAAATCATAAATTCATCAAGTAACCAGGGTTCTCTAGCAAATAGTTTGCTGACTTTTAGTTTTCTGTGGACTAGCATCAAGGATATGAAAAGGATATGGCCAATCTCTCCTCTGCACATTGTTCAAACAGAGGAATGATTAAATAAACAGAACTCATTTTTATTCAAAAGGAATCCAATGAGTGTTTTAGTTCATAATAAATGGAAAATACAGAAATCACTGTAGCAATCTCCTTTCACCTCACTCCCGACGACGAGGCAGCAATGTTAATAACAATGAGACTGTCTCTGCAAGGTGCCTTGAGCTAATGTGCTAAAAAAGTGCTGTGACAGATGGATATGAAACAATAGTTTTAATACAAGTACTGACTTTAAAGTACTATTCACGTTCAAGAAACTCAGCCAATCTATGAAGCATTAAACAAACCCCTTTGTAGCTCATGGTGCTGCTGCTGCCTAGAAATATATTAATTCTATTAGGTGCAGTGACTTTTTAGCATAAGGTCAGGATTTCACTCTAGGACTCAATGATAGGTATCTCTGCTGAGTCATTCTGAGCTTAGATCAAGAGTATCCCATTAGGTTCAGTCTAGAAATAGTTCTCTGGGGCAGAGGGGCTGGTAACTTGTTTGTGAGCAGCTCACTGTGAGGATTTGGTATTAGAGCTCTTTTGTTTGTACACATGTCATGTGATGTATTCCTAAGTATTACATTCATCCAGTCAGGCCACAGATTCTGATTTCCATTGACCTATAAATTCAAAGTTCTCCTTCCATGAAAATTCCCCAATATTCACTTAAAACTGGCTCTTGTGGTAAACATTTGAGCATCAACATGTAACCTTTCTGCCAGGTGGTTAATGTCAGCAATAAGGACTGGGTTTAATATTTCTAGGGTCCCTCTTGACAAATAACTAAACTGGCTCAAGCCCCCAACCCGGAAAAGCTAAATGCACCCTTCCTGGGTCCTCCTCACAGGCAGAACTTCCTACTCACAAGCACTGGGAGACGGTGTACAAATAAGGGATTCTTTATTAGGGGAAAGAAAACAGTCAAACTTTGGAAGATACAGCACACAGTACAGTAGAACCTCAGGGTTACAAACACCAGAATTATGAACTGACTGGTCAAGCACACACCTCATTTGCAATCGGAATACACAATCGGGCAGAGACAAAAAAAGCAAATACTGTACAGCATAGTACTGTGTTAAATGTAAATTAAATAATAAAGAGAAAGTTAAAAGAAGAGATTTGAAAGGTAAGGAAACTGTTTCTGTGCTTGTTTCATTTAAATTAAGATGGTTACAAGCAGCATTTTTCTTCTTCGTAGTAAAGTTTCATAGCTGTATTAAGTCAATGTTCAGTTATAAGCTTTTGAAAGAACAACCATAACATTTTGTTCAGAGTTACAAACATTTCAGAGTTACGGACAGCCTCCATTCCCAAGGTGTTTGTAACTCTGAAGTTCTATGTACACACACAATATCTGCCTCTTCCAGTAACTCTGACAAGAGTCTATCTAACTCCCTTCCCACCTATTGGGGAACATGTTTCACATGTAAGACTCTTGACCACAACACCTCACTTCACACATCCACCAAACCCACTAGCGGTTTTGGATTGGCCTCCAGTTGCAAGGAAGCAGCTTGCTTGGTACCACCTGGAGGTAGCATCAGCTAACCCAGCTCAATGATTCATCTTTTTTAATGTCCTGGATAGGTAGGCCCTCACCAGAGCCTACTCAGATTTGCTGCTGTCCTCTGCATCCTCTCACAAAGTCCTTAGACCGTATTGTCTCCCCACAATACAAAGCCCCACAGGAGGGGAGTCAAGAGCACTTAGGACCCTTAAACAGAGTCTAGACTGCTTAAAAATGAGCTCTTTGCCCTCTTTAGGAGCCACCAAAATCCAAGTACATTTATAGGTATGATGACTTCCCAAGTGTCACTAGCAGGATTGTGGGGAGGTAGCCTATGCAAATGAAGCTCTCTATAGCAGCATTTTTCCCTTTTCATCAATAGAGGGAGTAGAGAGCTCTTTCCACTCTGCAGCTTCTCATCACAGGGCTTACAAATGTATTTGCTGGAATACTAATGGAAGGCAAATTGAAAAGGTTCAAAGAGTCAGAAAAAAATTTCAAAGTAACATTTGTGTAATGTATTTTCTCAGCTCTGTTTCCAGTTCCAACTCTGTCCTTGATTCACTGGCCTTGGGAAAGTAACTTAACCTCTTTGCCTCAGTTTTCCCCATTTGTAAAATGTGTACAATGACACTTGCTAACCTGCCTCACAAGATGTTTTGAGGATTCATTAGTTTAATTAATTAGCACTGTGGAAATGTAAAGAATGACATAAGTGCTAACTATGATCATAAAACTAACTTGGGTCCACCCTGTCAGACAGGACATGAGGCATAGGCAAAGGTTGTTATACTCCCTGTAATCAACAGCCTGGGTAATGAGGTAGTCTTACCCAGTATCCTGAAGATTACCAGATCTCAGCTCTTTGAAGTTGTTTTCCCCCTATTCTTGCTGCTTCTTGTGCCCTGCATTCTTCTGTGACAAAGAAAATACTTGTTAGGCATTTATTATGGTATCTTTTAAGATCATCCAGCCTTCCCCCCACCCCTTATAATTAACTTGAGTAGTTTGTGTTCATTGGTACCAAGCTTTCTTATCATTCTCAACCAGTTCCTTTCAGTCTGGCTTCTTCTATGGTTGGATTCTCTACTTTCTGGATCACATGGTTGTCTGTCTCTAAGTAGGCACCTTGTTGATGATGCACCTTTGGCTCTATTACCCAACAGATGTCTGTGGAGTTAAAATCCCCCATACTGTCTCAGAATACATTTTGCTTGCTTAAAATTCATTAGATCGCTTTCAGTTTGAATATATGTGGGCATGTCTCCTTTACGCATTGCTAAACCTCACGCCTAAAATGGTAAAAAACACAAAAAGAACAGGAGTACTTGTGGCACCTTAGAGACTAACAAATTTATTAGAGCATAAGCTTTCGTGGGCTACAACCCACTTCTTCGGATGCATATAGAGTGAAACATTGAGGAG
>NW_020664492.1:9021705-9057784 GCF_002925995.2 Terrapene triunguis | reverse complement strand
CTCCTCAATGTTTCACTCTATATGCATCCGAAGAAGTGGGTTGTAGCCCACGAAAGCTTATGCTCTAATAAATTTGTTAGTCTGTATCCGCAAAAAGAACAGGAGTACTTGTGGCACCTTAGAGACTAACACGGCTGCTACTCTGAAACCTGTCATTAAAAAACACAGTTATCTTTTAAAAAAGGGACTATGGTGAAGATCTCAGATACTTCGATGATGAGGCCATATAAGTACCTAGACAGGTGAATAGATAGAAAACTTCCCATAAACATTTACAGGAAAATAAATCACTAAGGACCAAAGAAGGGCTCCCAGGTTTCCGGTAGCTCCTGAACAAAACTAATTCATATGCTGACTAGAATGTGCTCTATGAGTAGCTACTCTGCTTTGAGCAGAACTGTGTAATTACTATAAGAAATGCCACTTCATATGATGCATGAATTATCTCTATAATCTGTGACACTCCCATGCAAAGCACAAACATAGCAACTCGTATGCCATGTTCTTCAGTTCTACATGTAAAAAAAAAAAAACACCACACCACACACTATAAATAACAGATGTTTTTCCATTTACAGCATTAATCACTTTACTCATTTTACAGTGTTCTGTAGGCCTTTCATTTTGTTGTAATTCAAAAGAGATTTTTGTTACAAAAGAAAAGGGAAGCAGAAATATAAGATAGTAGTATATTGGTTTTGTACTTCTGAGAGACAAAGTCATCTATTCAGTCATAGATTTTAAATCAGAATGGTCCATTATGATCACACAGTCTGATCTCCTGTGCTTTAGTTAATCCCTGTGTAAAATCAGTCTAAAAATACTTATCTTCAGTACCTCACAAGGGGCATTATTAATTCATTAATTTGTTTGTCATACATGTTAAAATCCTTAGAGAAACACATTATTCAAGTGCATATCATTATATGGTCTCAGAATCATATGTACAATGTATTTTCATATTGGGTATATATATAACAGATTATGCAGTAAAACATTGATTGTAATGGTGACCTATTGTCTTTGGACCTTATATGGTCTGCATTGCCATGCCTGGCTTTACCCCTGTGAGGCAGAAGTTTCTCCATTTCACAGATGGGGAACCCTGGCACAGACCAGTTTCCTCAGGATCACACAGAAAATCTATAGAAGAGCATGGCACTGAACTAGAGTCACTCAGCCCTAAGCAAGTGGCCTGACTACTGGACCAGCCTTTCTCCCGTTTCTACCTGACAGTTTACTGGTATATTCCTTATACTAAGATATTATGGCAGGGATGATAGCAACTCCATATCTCAGGTTGCACTCAGTTGCCCCGCTTCAATAATTTTTGCAAGTCAGGACTAGAGCTGGGCATTTATTTATTTTTTTGGTAAACAGTTTATTTGCTGAAAAACAGTTTCAGTTGTCCTGAAACTATTAGTGAATTCGCATGGAGTTCCACACAATTTCAACCAAACCAAAACAAAATGTTTTATTTCAACTGGACCCAACATTTTGTGTTTCAGTCGTTTTTACAAAAGCAAAGGAGTTGCATGAACACCTGGTGGGGTGTGAAAGGAAGGGCAGAGGACATTCCTTATAATGCTTAGCCCACTTGTGAGGGCAATCTCCTGGGGCGTGGAAAACTCAGGTTCAATTCACCACTCTATTTAATGTAGAGAAGGGATTTGAACTTGGGGTTCCCACTTTTCAGAAGAGTTTCTTCTGGGCTCTGAAATGGGTCTTTTTCAATTTCCCCTGTTGAAGCTGTTGCATGGTGTATAAGTAATTAGACATTTGAGCAGAGACTTGAACTTGGATCTCCTATATTCCCTGGTTCAATGACTAGTCATGGTCATTCATGAGGGCAATTTGTAGTCATTCATAAAGACAATGACTAGTCCTTGGACTAGGGAAAGACTGTGAGAATGATTCTATAGTCAGGTATTTATGGCACTCACCTAGGGTTGCTAGCACACATACAGACACGCTGCCCCAGTGTTTTGTGAATCTAGTTCTTTGCTGTAGTAAAAGTGCCCAAAGCAAAATATTTCAGGTCGGGTCAAAATGAAATGCTTTGTTTCGACACAACTTGAAGAATTTTCAACTTTTCAATTCACTGCACAATTTCAAAGTTTTTCATTTTTCATGTAACACAAAAGGAAACAGGTTTCAGAGTGATAGCCATGTTGTTCTTTTTGCTGATACAGACTGAGGAGTACTTGTGGCACCTAGATACTAACAAATTTATTATGCACAAAAGGAAACTCCGCCCCCCCTACATTTTTTGGAATTTCTAGTGAACTAAAAAAATCCATTATTCATCCAACTCTAGTTAGGAATACAAATATGATTTGGTAGAATGTGATGGGCTTCCATTCCACACTGGCAGAGAAGGAGTTAATTGAGCCCTGGAGAGGCTGCATGGGAAGCAGCCAATAGGAGAGGGGCAGCAGAACAGCCAACTCAGCAGGCCTATATAAAAAGAGTCACACAGCAGAGCAGCATCAGTTCCTGCTGGGAGCCCAGGGAATAAGGACCGTGTCCCTGGAGGGCTGAAAGACCTGTAAGCATCTTGGACACAAAGCAGTGGCTGGCTGTGGCACTCTGTACTTCAAAGCAGCACCCAGAAACCCCCATATTCACCCTGTCATATAATTGATATATTTCATACAAAGCATGTCACGTAAGGTATCACATGAAAAGTCATGATCTGCTGAAACCCATTATTCTTTCCAAATATGTACATCATTAGTGTGTATGAAGTTATGAGATTTTGCAGTATGGTTGTTACTGAAATATGTTGTAAGTTTGTGAATCTCTACTGATAGTTCCCCAGTGACAACAAGGGTGGTGATCCATTCCCAGGAGGATGTTAAGTGACCATTAATCAGCAGAGGAGTTGTAAACAAGGGATTTACAATGCTGTATGTGGGCTGCACAAGAATCACACAATGTCGGATTGCTCAATTCTGTGACTCAGCAAAGCCCACCAGTACATGTTGGGCTAGTGTTTTCCAGACACATGGACTGAGGATATAAAATAGGGGACAGTGGCATCATGCAGGGGGCTCTCTCCTCCCCTCACCTATGCTGGAAGCAACAAGAACGCTGGGAAGACAAAGACTTGAACTGAGGAGACTGGTCCCAGGCTTAATGAGGAAGCCTGTGTATTAAGAACTGTAACCTACCTACAACATCCAGTGGGGTGAGAAAAATGGCTTGATCCAAATACTGCTTAGTCTAAATCTTAAACTTTAGATAGCACACTTACTTTTATTTTCTTTGGTAACTATCTCGGACCTTGTGCCTACCATTTATAAATCATTTACAATCTTTCTGTAGTTAACAAATCTGTTTTATATTTTACCTAAACCAGTGTGTTTTGCTTGAAGTGCTTGAGAAATCTCAGCTCAGTTTACAAAGGCTAGTGTGTGTACTCTCCACATCGAGGGAGGGGAGGAGTGGGTAATAAACGTACACTGGTCAGGCTTCTGACCAGGACAAGATCGTACAGTTCTGGGGTGCAAGGCTGGGGACTTAGAACATTTGCTGGTGCCTTTCTCGGTGTGATTTATGAGTAGCTCAGGGACCATTCATGCTATTTAGCAGGGTGTGGTGCCGAGTGATAACAGCACCTGGAGGAGTTTGCTGCTTCTCACTAGCAAAGCATTGAGAGAGAGAGAGCCCAGGTTGGAGAGCTAAAGGGGCACAGCAGTACCCCAGTTCCAGGTTGTACCCCAGGGATCCCATGACACTGGGGCTACGTCTTCACTACCCGCCGATCCGGCGGGTAGCAATCGGTTTATCGGGGATCGACTTACCGCGTCTCGTGAGGACGCGGTAAAATCGATCCCTGATGGCTCTACCGTCGACTCCAGAACTCCACCTCGACAAGAGGCGGTAGCGGAGTCGGCGGCAGCGCGGCAGCGGTCGACTTTCCCGCGTCCTCACCGCCAGGTAAGCCGACCTAAAATACGCAACTTCAGCTACGGTATCACGTAGCTGAAGTTGCGTATCTTAGGTCGGAAGTCCGCTGTAGTGTAGACCTAGCCTATCTCCTGTGGCTGAGCAGCTGAGGCCTTGAGATCAGGGCAAGGAAAGTGCTGGGGCCATGGGACAGTGGCCCAGGGGAATAGAGCAGCATTGACTGAGATTACAGAAAAGCAGCGGCAGGCTGCTATTTACAGTTCCTAGGTTGGGGCCCATCGTAGTGAGTGGACCTGGGTGCCCCCCACTTGTCACTGGGGAAGTGGCTGGACTGTTGAACAGAGATACCTACCCCTGGAAGCGGGGCACAGATGACTACCTAGCCAGCGGGCTAAGTCAAGGAGAGGAGCTGTGGTTCTGGGAGCTGAGAGAAGAGCCATAGGCAGTAGCAGAGACAGAGAGCAGTGTGCAGACTGCTGATACGGGTGTCGGCCTCCTAGCACGACCAGGAGGATGTGCCAGTCTGGCAATGAGGGTTGTACCCCATGACATAGAACATAACCAAATTTGCTTGATCACAACCGAAATAAAGCTATTTATTCTTAGGGTACAGGTTTGGGGATAAATCATTCTCTTAGGTAGAAACTCTTGTGGAGGGGCCAGGAAAGCCTACAAGGGTCCATCTGCTTTTTTCTCTTGCTTCCTTTTGGGAAAAAACAACAGATCTGGCTTACAAATCCTGCAGATCCCAGGAAGTCCATGAAAGGTCATCACATGGAGACTCTGCATGGGCTCTGCTCATAAAGTTCTGCCTCCACTCCCTTGAGGGACAGTAAGATTAAGGTCACTTCCCCAGAACAGCGAGAACTTTGCAGTACAGCTAATAGAGCTGAAGGGACTAGATCAGCTCTGGAGGGTGCTGAGAGGAGGCAGGAACTATGTACAGTGATGTGATTAGATAATGGCATAGAGAGTACACTTATAAAGTTTGCAGACAATACCAAGCTGGGAGGGGTTTCAAATGCTTTGAAGGCTAGGATTAAAATTCAAAATGATCTGGACAAACTGGAGAGATGGTCTGAAGTAAATAGGATGAAATTCAATAAGGACAAATACAAAGTACTTCACTTAAGCAGAAACAATCAATTGCACACATACAAAATGGGAAATGACTGCCTAGGAAGGAGGCCTGTGGAAAGGGATCTAGGGATCATAGTGGAGCACAAGTTAAATATGACGCAAGCTAACACTGTTGAGAAAAAAAATCATTCTGGGATGTATTAGTAGAAATGTTGCAAGCAAGACACAAGTAGTAATTCTTCTGCTCTACTCCATGCTGATTAGTCTCAGATGGAGTACTGTGTTCAGTTCTGTGTGCCAATTTCAGGAAAGATGTGGACATATTGGCGAAAGTCCAGAGAAGAGCAACAAAATTGATTAAAGGTCTGGAAAACATGACCTGTGAGGGAAGATTGAAGTTTTTTTAGTCTGGAGAAGAAAAGACTGAGAGGGGACATAACAGTTTAAGTACATAAAGGGTTGTTACAAGGAGGACGGAGAAAATTTGTTCTCCTTAATGTCTAAGGATAGGACAAGAAGCAGTGGGCTTAAATTGCAGCAAGGGCACTTTAGGTTAGACATTAGGAAAAAACTTCTTAACTGTCAGGGTGGTTAAGCACTGGAATAAATTGCCTGGGGAGGTTGTGGAATCTCTATTATTGGAGATTTTTTAATACCAAGTTAGACAAACACCTGTCAGGGATGGTCTAGATAATACATAGTCCTGCCATGAGTGCAGGGGACTGGACTAGATGACCTCTTGAGGTCCCTTCCTATCTTGCGATTCTATGTGCATGTCAGAGTAGAACAATCTATAGCAGTTATGAAAAAAATAGCATAAAAGCCATACCACTATAAGGCCTGGCTTAAAGTGAGAGAGACACCTGCATACATAGTTCCTCATCTGTGATTGGAACCAAGATAGAACCAGAGCAGAGGAAAGAGAGAAAAACATTGAAACTTGCTCTGTGTCTCAACGTGCCATGCATGCTACATGTTGTTATAGTATTTAGGTTTCAGTTTGTGTCACTGTTTTCCCCAACAGACACTATGTTCCTGAGGACTTCTTGGGGAAATGTAAATTCCATAGACAGATGGATAGTACAGGCAATTGTTTTCTATGCCATCATTTTGTTGCTTCAGAACACAGCAAAATGCTGACTGATTTTCAATGAGTAAGAAAAATCACAGAAGGAGTCAAGATCATGCAACCAAAGCTTACTCCAGACAGGAAAGAATATTTTCCCTATGCTCACATTTAATCTCGGGGGGGGGGGTGGGAACCCACACCTGACCTCACATGCTGTAAAGTCTTTCTACATGCCAGTCTTAGCCTGCATTAGTCAGATGTTTTTGTAAGCTAATATCGGCTTCATGTAGCGCTTAAATAATCATGGAAAGAATGTGACCCAACTGTGAGAAACGTTTAATCCTCATGAAAAAATGCATGTGCATACAATACTTCTGTACAGGATTTTAAGCACATCTTTCCCCTTACCACTTTTTCCTCTTCAGCCTCATTTAATATAATTGGCTCCCTGTGTAATATATATTATATTTCCAACAGCATAACAAATTAACTCTATGATTCTTAAGGTCCTGAGTTGCTGGGGAAGTAGACAAAGTCTGTATTTTACTTAATTGTGACGAGAGAAACAAATCTGGAGATTTCTATGAGACACAACAGAAAAAAGGTGGCCAAGCTGTGACATCATCTTTAATATAAAAATGTGGCCTATAGATGGTGCAGGTCACATGGATCAAGATGGCACATCATATGCTAGGACCTGTAGGCCACACCTACATATTAGTAATGAGGCCAATTACCACCTTCTCCCTTTTATACAAGCTCCTGACTTGTTACCTGAACAGTACAATAAACCTTTTTGGGATATGAGGGAGTGAGATGTCAGTTTGCTTCCTCTCCTAAAATGGCCACACTCCATTTCTCCAAGAATGCTATAATTTTGCCCTTAGTCATACTATTGTCTGGCTATCACTGCAGCAATTTAACCCTACTCCTGAAAAGGACAGCAGGAATGGTAGGATAAGTTGCCATTAAGTTATAAAGATTGCCTGGGTGTGGGGTTTCTTGGAGGATTGTACCTGGCACTTTTCTCCTGTCTGGGAACCCGGTTTCTCTTCTAAATGCTTTACTCCATTGTTAAGGAGAAAAGGAATAAAGAAATCCCACTGCTGCTTCTGAACAATTCTATATAATGATGTACCATCAGGCCAGCTTGCTGTCAAGCTTAATAGACCACTTTAGGACAAAGGATCCAATGGTACTATATCTGCCACCATACTGAGAGATTTATTCAGAAGCCTGCATCTTTGTTCAATACAGATGGTGAGTGTGAATAGTCAGCCAAACCTGTCTCTCCATTGATCATAGCACCACACTAGAGCCTGGCAGGGTTATCATCCCTAATGGCTTCACTTCAAAGCTTCTGTATCAGACTGAGTACTTCTGATCTATAAAATGTGTCAGGGTTTGGGATTAGAATCTCAGCCCCTCCCCGCAACCACCACATGCGTAACTTTAATGGGACTAGTCAGGGACTTAAAGTCAATAGGACTACCTACCTGCTTAAAGTTAATCACATTCATAGCCACTGGAGTGGGGTATAATTAATATTTTGGCCCTTGATTCAGTTACAATCTAATTATTTTAAAGATGCATAAAAGGGAGTCACTCCAGTGACATCCTCAGTTTTCCTGATCCTCAATCATTGCAGAGTTGCCAGTCAGGCTCCTGAAATGGAAGAATCCTTTTCGAGAGCCTCCTAAAGATCAGCATAGATAGCATTCTGGCATCACACTCCCCCCACAAGGGAAGATACCCTGATGGCTGCCTTATGGAGAGCAGATGCAAAAAGAGGGAAGAAAACAGAAGAATAGGAATTTCGGGAAAAACTTAAGTTCCCCTACGATGTGGCCTTTGGTTCATAGCCCAGCACACCAGCCTCAGAATAAGCCCACCGCACACTGATAGACAGAAAAAGAGTTGTAATTCTATTGAAGTAAACACTTGGAATAAACCAATTAAAAATACCTGATGTTGTTCACTGTACTAATTTCATATGCAAAGTAAAATTTTAAGTCAGTTTCTGATGAAAGAATAAAATGGCTATCAATAAATCCTGGGACCAAATGATTAATTACAATGATCTACTGAAGGAAGGAATCTGCTCACTACATTATTAATCAACCTGCTGAAGAAAGTGATTTAGACTGCGTCTGTGAATTTAAAAGGCCTTCACTAGAAAATTTAAATCCCTGAAGTGATTTGATCTGGCAGGCCAAATAGAACAGCAGCCTGTTGAATCTGCCCTCTGCAACTACATCTTCCCTCTCTGTCTCTCGTAAAGGAGGGCAGTTTAGCAAAATTGTCCTGGCTGCCTTGTCTAAATTTTTAGAGAGATTCATCAGACCTAGAACCTTTTCACTGAAGGGAGAAAAACCAGAGGCAAATTCTAGCAAATTTCTAAAGGATGTATATTCCTGTCTGGAACAGAGATGCTCCTAAAATCCTCAGCGGAGGGAAACTGCACATTCCCATGATCCTTCTCTGGTTCTAGGCACCATGTGAGTTGGGTTAAGGTTCCTGACTCAATCTTAAGTAAAATTAAAGGATCTGAGCTGCCTGCAAGAGAAGCAGCTTGTGTTAGGGAGGGGGAAGAATACAGATGAAGAGGGGGAAAAAAAGAGGCATCTGGGCTGAGAGGAGAGAGCATGGCTTAGGAGGTATATGTAATTTTGGAGGCTGCAGAGTGTTCAAGGATACCCAACTTCTAAGGTGCCAGTAGCATGCCAAGTGTACCACGATGTGGGGGGAAAGCACCGTAGGTACTTCAGCAGCTAGGCTTTGTAGGCGCTAGCCTTGGTAGATCCCAATAACCACTCAGACACATGTTCCAAGTGAAAGGGTATTTGAATAGGGCTAGCAGGAAAGGGAAAGGTTGCAAATACCCTAGGTACAGAGGCTTAAACAGTTACAGCTCAAAGTGAGCAATAGTGGTAAATGTTTGGGCTACTGGGGGGCACTCCAATTGAGAGTTAGGGCTCTTCAGACCTAGTATGTGGGGTGTCCTCTCTAGTGCAGTCTCTATTCAAACTCAGTGTCTTTCACTGGGGCCCTTGTGTGCTGGCTCCATGCCCAGCCGGTGATGCTCCCCCATAAGTTCCACAGATCTGCCTCCAGCAGCCAGCCTGTTCCACACACAGCTCTGCATCCATCTCCTCTGCAGCGCCCTACCTGCCATGCAGCTGCTGCTTCCCCAAAAGAACCCAGCCACTTCCCGGTTCAGGACCCTTCTTCCCCCCTGCTCAGGGGAAAGGGAAATGCAAGGAGGGGAGGGCTGATGGAGTTTAAGACCCCTGTTTAGCAGGACCCTCACAAGTAGAAAGGGAAAAAGTGATCATTTATACTTATTCCTTCTTCCATCTTTCTTCCCCAACCCCCGGGTAAGCCCAGAAACACTCAAGCAACAGGCTAATGGTTCTCTGCCCACTGTCAGCTGGGATTTTCTATTATATGCAATGAGATTTCGCAGAATTAGACATGCTTGACTTCACTACTGTGAGTAATCCCATTGACTTCAATAGGGCTGCTTGCAGTTGTAAAGGTGAGCACGTGAGCAAGCATTTTCAGAATCAGGGCCTAAATTCAGATCCATTCAATATTCCCAGTGTTTATTTATAGAACAGGTGTTGAAAAGGGCCACCAGCTGCTGATGAAAAGTTCCGGGGTCTCCTGGGGGAACAAGAACAACATCTCTATGTATCTTAAGGAACTTTAAAAACATTATATTCACATTAGTAGAGAAATGGTATAGCTAAGCTTTTCCCTTCTATTTCCATAGGTCTTTTGACTAGGAATTATTCTGTAGTGCATAAACCCCTGAAAAGTGCTATATACATATTATTAATACCAATGAGCTATGTAGCCGTATGTTAGTGGGGCAGTTTAAATGGCTAAAGGTATCAAAGCATCACAACGCACTCAGGAAGCTACTGGTGAATTTAAGAACATATGCCCTGTTGTGTCAGATATCTATAACAAAGTAGTATAAACACCATCTTTTAAAGTGATTTGAATTTCCTAGAGTTTGGTTGAGCTGATTCTTTAGCGTTTGAAAAGGCCAGCTTGCTCCTTTCTTCTCCAGAGTGTAGAGTTATTCATACATTAGACACTTACTGATACAAACTGATATCTTAAGAACCCCCTTTAGAGTTCCAGAAACCATTGTTCGAAGCATGGGACTGCAATATTGATTTGGCAGTACGCAGCTCTTTTTGCTAGCAACATGACATACAAGAGGGTAGGCAGCCCATTTGCTTCCTTTGTCAGCTCTTTTTACACAACCATCCATTTTAACCATTCCTTGGGTAAACCTGGCAGCTGGAAGGGCCAGATGTCAACGCCTGGATTTTATTATCATTCGCCAGCACTGGCATTTGCTATGCCATTGGCTTATTTCTGGGTAATTTATTAGTTATTATGCAACAAGTTGGTCACCGTAGCCTCGGCCATCTAGCCAATTATTCGCTGAGTGGCCTTTCTAGCTAAGAACTACATGGCTGCCATTAAAAAGTCAACATTTTACACATTCTCCTCTTTGTCCTTATAGTTAGGCTAAGAAGTAACTGTGATAGCTCAATAGGATGGTGTGGTAACTCCTTAGTGATGTTCATTTGTTACTACTGACACTGATTCTGAACACCCCAAACTGTAGAGTATTCAAAGCATACACCCAAGTCTGGATCTGTGTTTGTGGATACACTAGATGCCTGTAAACAATGTAGAAATGTTAGATGCCCAACATAATACCAGTGGCTTGAGTTAAAGATTAGGGTGCATCTAAAAACCAGTGGAGACACATAAATCTGGTGTTTGGAGTTGTTTTTTAAAATAATTTGAAAGCATTGCAGTGAAGTGCTACTGAAAGCAACAGATACACAGCCACTTTTGCAATCCTTCTTCATGACTTTAGTGGAGCCCCAGTACTCACATCAATGTTTTTCAGCATGAATAAGGGATGCAGAATTGGGCCCTAGTAGAGAGTTTTGAAGCTTGAACAAGCAGCACCTGTTTATAAAAGATGGTGCATGCCTGTTATGTTGTGCTGAATTTGGTAAGGATTAGTGAATAAGGTATCAGAGCTGTGTAAGAGATGCACATTTCCCACCACACTAGTTTTCACGGGTAAATATGAGGAGAATGGATGAAACATTTACCCACATACAAAGAAGGATGAAGCCCTTGTATAGTCAGTTGGGTGTGGATTAGGTTAGTATTCCTAGAGATCAGAAAGACACAGAGCCTCTAGAAAGAGGGAGGATCTTGTATTCACTATGGTCACAGCCCTTATTTGACCATGCAGGGGAGAGGGTGGTTGTAAGTCCCGCCCCATATGGCCCAGCACAGATTGTGACTCTGGCTAAAATGGAGAGTTACACACCTGGTGCTCCCTGCCATGAGCAAATGAGTGGGGAGGTGGGCAGGGGGGGGGAAGAGTGAGGAAACTTTGCTCTGCTCCCCACTGACTGGACAAAGTAGCTGGCTGGGCACCTAGATGGGAGAGCGAGCTGCTCCATCAGAATGGTGGAAGCAACTTACTCCTCCCCCAGAACAAGTGGGGAGCAGGGGAAGACTGTGACTGAGTCCTCATACATTATCTCTGCCTTGTGGTGGTGCAACTACAATGCCCCCTTTATTCAGGGCATAGGGTAAAGTTAAAATCTAGCCCAAACGATCTTTATAAAGGTTTTTCCCCAGAGCGGGCAGTGTGACAGGGCACAACTCACCGCTGCGGCGCCTCCTGCTCGCTGTCCAACGAGCACTGCACTTTCTTTTGGTGGTGTCTTGACCGCTGTCACCACTGTTCCTGGACCCATGTCACTCCCAGGACCATGGCATCCTCTTCAGTGACTCTGCCCTCCAGCTGTGCCACACTATGTTCTCCCCACTTCCAGGCAGACTTGCAGTCTACTGTCCAGCCATTCCCTTCAGTAGCAAACTGCAGTCCACGGTCTAGCCACTTCCCACATGGCCCCAGCACCCTCTTTGCATCAGGGCCTCAGTCTCCAGATCCCTGCAGATTGCCAGGGGCTGTCTTTAGCTCTCTGGATCTCTTCCTCCAGCACTGCTCTGTCCGGGGTGCTTGCTGCCCTCTGCCTGAAAGGTAGCCAATCCTCCTCCCTTCTCAAGCTCCAGGGAGTGATTGACCCTGCTCTGTTCTGCATCCCCTCTTATATGGGCCAGCCGGGCCCTGATTGACTGCCTCCTGCGCAGCCTCCCTAGGGCTGCTTTTAACCCCTTTTCTGCCAGTGTGGGGCAGATGCCCCATCACAGGCAGATACATGGATTTTATAGGAGTACAGCACATAAGCTGTGCTTACAAAGATGGGAAGAAAGAAAACTCTGAGGTACAAGGACTACCCACTACCTACCTGTGACCTTTTATAAATAGACTGCTCTAGCAAAGATTTGTGCAGCCTTTTCCTAATTGAGACTGAGTAAATGTGGTATTTTCCCTTCTCTTTCTTAAGTAACTGATAGTTTATTAAAAAGCCACCCATTTTTTGGATCTGGCTGTTAATAATAAGGAACAAGTATTGACTGTGTCTTAGAGATGATTTTCTACCTTTGGGAGAGGAAAAGAAACAAGTGGGAAATCATAGTTTCCTCCTTCTTATCCCATCAACTGGGGGGCACATCACTGTGCAAGTGTCCACCCCCTTTGTCTGCCCAAGGCAGCACTAAGGTCTTACCATCTTTGATGCAATCCATCCCTTGCTTCCTTTAGGTCTCTTTCCAACTACCTTCTCCTGTCATACTATCTTCACCCACTCCTCTTCATTCATCCTCTGCCTGTGTCTGAACCAGTGAAGGTGCACTGCATGGATTTTGCCAGCCACCTCATGGACTTGCAATATTAATTTCAAAAATCTCTCTTTTTGTGTAACTCTTCTTATGGTGTGAAGACATCTCATTTCAAACACCTCTAGGTAATGAATTTGCCATATCTTTATTGCCCATGCTTCTGCACCATACAGCATTGTGGGGTGCACAACTGTTCTACCCAGTGGGGCTCTCAGTCTCAGTGGTATGGGCTTGTCATACACAACACATACCATGTTATTCCACTCTTTCAGCACTTCCCAGTCTGGACTGTATCTCACATACAAGCTTGCCGTCTTCCATGACCCAGTCACCAAGGTACTTCAGCTGGTCCGTCAGGTTTAGTCTCTCTCCATTAATTTCTATGTCCACTTTCCCTGTAGCACCTCTAGTGACGCACATGACCTCAGTCTTAGTAATGTTCATTTTCATCCCATGCCAGCTTAGCTGGTCATACCACTGGGGATCATAGTTTCCATTGTTTGCCAATAAGGGCAGGGATGGGAGGGCTGTGATTTTGACCCAACAAGGTACCACAAAAGGCACATTTGAGGAGGTCCCAGCTGGTACAGAGTGAGCTTTCAAGTCTTTGTGGTGCTGGGACCTGGTGACACACTGTTACAAACATTCCCATGGGTTCTGCATATAGTTTTGTTTTACTTCTTTGGCTCCTTTCATATAGTGCAACACTCGAGCAGCCTGCTTGTAGCAGGGTGAGTCTGAAAGTCAGCTGTGGCCATGACTCCACAGTCATTTCAGTCTCTCCATTCTGGAGGGGGCCCTGCTGAGTCAAATACAGCAAGTCTCAGCCCCTCCTGCATGTTTCCTTTTCTCCTCTAGGGGCTCTGTAGCTATAGAGGGGGTTGAGAGAGCAGGGTAGGGGGACCCAGAGCCATAAAGGAGGGGTTGTAGTGTTTGCACAACCTGTTGGTCCACCCCAAATTACACTCCCCCCCAGGTCTCTTTATCAGGCAGGCTGGAGCTTCTCCATTTGGGGTGTAGTCACAGTCTTAGTAGTAGCAGTTTAGTCAGCCTTGGGAGAGGGGGAAACAACCCACTCTTTGGGACCTCTCATGATTTCCCCACTCTGAAGGGGCAAGGGGACAGGGAAATCACTGCTTCTGGAATGGTCTTACCAGTGCCATAGTCACTCTGTCCCCAGCTCCAGGTGTCAATCTCATTTCCCGGTGCAGCCCGTAGCTTCCGCCCGCCCCCATCCTCTGGGCTGACAGTGCCCTTTTAAAGTTGTCCCTTCCCCGGGGCATACCTCACAGTTGCTGAGGGACAAGACACTAGTTGGGTATATCTCCATGCCTTGCTCAGGTTTAGTGTGGTGCTTGTAAACCCCATCACCACTGCACACCACCTTTCTGATATATCTATGCAGTTACATATTTATACCTAGATATCAGGGGAGGGAGTCAGAGTAGATGTGTCATCACTGCAGTTTCTAAAAAAAAAAAAAAAAAGAAGAAGCTATTAATCGGAAAAATAATTCCATTATTACTAAGAAGAATGAAGATTGCAGGGAAAACGCAATTGAAAGCAAATGCATCACCATGTATTCTGAAATATTCATTTCTATGAACTAAAGCTACTGTTCATTTATATTGACTAAAGGTGCTTTAGATTAATATTGGAAACTTCTATATGAAATGTACTACATTTTAATTATTTCTTGCCTTGCCTGGTATATGAATGTTGTGATTACCCTTGAAAAGGATATCTCCACGGGTGATTTATGCAAACTCAGTTAGCTCTATGACTCTATCAGTTTCAGTTAAAACAAGCAATGGAGGAAGTATGCTGCTATCATGTAAGCTGTAGATCATCATTATTTCAATAGCTAGTATGGTCAGTTTACTTAAAGCATTATCTTTAGTCAGTGTTCTGGAACCAGTCCTTTCACAGAGCAACAAATCACTGAGGGAGAAAAAACTTAGAGATTTGGCACCATGGCCTTAGATTTAGAGCTATAATAATGCCATAAAGTAATGCGTTTCATCTGCTGTGCTTTGTTTAGCTTCAGCATATTTTGGCCCGTGCTTTTATAGTTTGACTGTTAAATACACTTTCTGGCCAGCTCAGCCATTAATAGATACAATTTTCTGATTGTGTTAAGCTCTGTATGGTCCTTCTCCTGGAACTGTGGGCATTTGGATTTAATAATAAAGCATTTGTACTCACTGAAACCGAGTTAGTGGAGATGCTCAATAGGCTCATTTATCTCAAGGACTTAAGATATCTGGAGGTCAGAGGTTTTTGTGGTGAATCCCAAGTATCCTGTTTCTCTAATTACTAATTTGGCTATGGTCATTTTAAATCTCATCTAGAGTTGGCAGTTCTTTCCTAAACCTAATCCAAAGCCTGTCAGAGTTTGCTTTACTGGTCTGTGAGGAGCTGTTCTGTGATTTCCTGTACAATGAAAGGACAGGCACTAAAGCTTGCTTTTACTGGCAGCTTCATTTTAACCTCTATTTAGAAACTCTCAATTATAACATTCCCTTGCTATTTCAATGTCTTAAACCAGGGTCATCCAATCTTTGCTCAACCCTGATAAACTTGCCAGTAGTCTCTGTGTAACATTTAATGTGTGCAGTGGTGCAGAATACAGGCATCCTCTTCTTTTATATGGTGGTGGAGCCTGCAGAGGCAACAGATCATAGCAAGTGATGCTTTATCTCAAAGAACATCCACAACATGCTGGCAACTATTATTTTCACTGTGCCTCCACATTCCTGATGGCGGCTGGATGCTTTGTAGAACACATTTTGAACAGCCCTGTGTTAAGCCAGCTGGAGGTATTAGTATTATGCCTGAATGTCAGAACTAGAGTCGAGCAGGAGGACAGGATTCATTTTGAATACCATTTTATGACTTTTCACGTTGCCTGTGTTTTTCTTATCTGTAACTCTACTGCCTGAATTTGGGTAAACAAGGTCGATACAGAGGGTCAAACACAGTAGCTCTATCCCACACAGAGAGTCTAGTCCTTTCAATTTGCTCTCCAGGGAGCAGTAGACGAAGGCCAGCATGAGCCCAGCTGATTGCTGTTGATGACCCTATATCCAGCAGCGGATCTCCCTCGAAGTCTCTCCTACTCTGGCTTCTCCCTGCAGCCACTACTGAGTGGCTGTCTTTGATATTAGGTATTATAGCTACAGCTAACGTGAGAGAGACTGTTTAAGCAGCTGCAACAGTTAAGATTGGCATTGTGCAGGTAGGTGGACCTTACAAAAGGTGTAGCAAAAAGTAGAAGGGATTGGAAGGGACACAGTACCCCTTACTCATGGGGGGCTGAGAGGGAGGAAACTGAGTGAGAAATTAAGAGACAAGAACAGAGCACAATAGGCTGCTTGAATTTAGGAAGAAGTTGGTTTAGGACCAAGGATGAGAGTTTGCGTGTGCGCGCACAGTACTCCCTCTCACTCACTCACCTGTACCTGGAAGATAATGTGTTCGGCTGGGAGAACAGGTCTGTCTGTTGTGGAGTCCGACCTCCTGACATTTGGAGGGATCAAGTTTAGCCTCTGTTTTGTCTGAATCTGCTGCTGCTTAAACTATAGTCTTTAGATCGATAATTTTTTTGGGTTATGCTGCTAGGGTAGCTCAGTAAAAGATGGCTACTGACATATTTGTATTTTACATCTGTCTGTAATTTGTGTTCCTGTAACTGGTATTAGTGGTACAGAGTGAGTCACCTTCAAAAACATTTTTTGGTTGTTGTTTTTTTTTAAGTATGCCATGCAAAGTGAGGGGCATGTTGTGGCTGAGCCATGCAGATGGGATTGGGGGCGGGGGGCTTTGTCATTGGCCAGGCAGGGAAATGGAAATGTGCCTCCCTCCATTGATTTTCGCGGTGTCAGCATGAGTTAGAGGCAGATAACTGGGCCTACTCACCATTTTGACAATGTGTTCTAGGGGGGTCGGGAGGAAGGATGGCAGCACTGGGCAAGGGAGAGAAGGAGGGAGGGACTGGAGGCTTGGAAAGGCTCCAAGCTCACATCCACCAAAAATGGCGGCTTCCATTGGGCACCCACAACAGAAGTTGCCACAGCTGTGCAGCATAACAACAATAAACTGTAGAGATAGACACTTACATTCCAAGCTCCCCTCAACAGGATCTTCATCTTGTGTCTTACGCTGGGATTGGGGTCGGTTTCCTATATGGTTGCCCTCCAGGGTCTTGAGCAGGGATGAGATCCTGGCGGTTTGGGAAGATGTCCTCCTCAGTGTCGTTCTCGTCCTCCAAGTCCTGGTTGTCCTTGGGATGCACAGTTGGTGGCAGTGGTGGGAGGGTTGGTAGTGGCATGCCTGTAGAAAATCCTGTCCAGCTCCTCAAAAAATGGACAGGTTGCAGGCACACTGCTGGAGGTGTTTTTACCATCCTTGGTGATCCTGTACATTTTTATGATTTCTTTGCTTTCGATATGGCACTGAATAGCATCCCAGCTGTGCCCCTTCATGGCCATCTCTTTAGCAATGCTCTTGAATAGATTTTCATTGCGGAGGTTGCTGGCAAGAGCTTGCTGCACTGTCATTTCTCCCTAGATGGCAGAGACCAAGGATCTCTGCATGGGTCCATGTGGATGTACAAGACATGGTGTAATGGTGCTGGAATAATTTCCCTGTTATACTGATAGACTCAAAACCAGGCACAAATAGGCTGAACCTGGCTCCAGGCCAGATTCTAAAAAGGGACAGGCACAAGCGGTCATTTTGACCCCAGAGTATTAGAGGGTACACAGATGGATAGGTCAGTCATGGCTGTCCACAAAGCAGTGTGGGATAGCAGCTGGAGGATTACCCAAGCAGTGAGCAGAAGAATTGCGTGCACATAAACACTAGTTCACACTAACTCAGTTTGCGGCAAACTTACTACACTTTGAAACTGCAGTACAGACTACACAGCAAGGGAGGAGTTAGTGAGCTTTAGGGGTTTGCATCATGTGTACACAGGCATTTTCAGTGTGCTCTAGCCAAGGTGAGTGCGAGCTAAGCCCTCAGGCAGGAAGCCACCACTGAGCATTCACCCTTGCTCTCCACCTTCCACTCCTTTAGAGTTTGATCCCAGTTTGGTTACATTCTATTCTTGAGGAAGTCAATTTCTGTTCCACAGAGATCCAAGTTACAGAGAGAATCATTCAGAAATATAACTGTTGTGTCTAATAAAGCAGCCATGCTATAAAAAAGTAGAGATGTTTAAGTGATCAAGCAGAACAACAATTAAAATCAAGTTGGCCTACTTCTTATTGATCATAATTACAGGTTAATGAACCAGTTTGAGCAAAATAAAAATAAACTCACATTTTTGTCAGTCCCTCTGCAAGGTCTGCATGGAACCTCTTGTTTGTCTCAGTAAGCTTCCCAGCCCTTCACTTACTTCTACTTCCATATCTGCTTTAGTAACAGCTAGGTAGCTTCTTCCCCACCTACAGCTCCCTTTTCATTGGTGGCAGGAACCCTTGGGAAGGTGTCTGAAAGGATCTTATCTCATCCAGCATCTGCCCCTGTCACTGCCTCAGTATCCCCACATTGGTCAACTCTCATGATTCTCAGTGATTTAGCCATATCACAGAGTCTATATACTCTCAGGAAAGAGTATTAAAGAAGTCCAGCAAAACAAAGATAGTCATGCAGCAACCTCACATAAGGTCTTCCCCCGTTCAGTCACACAAAGGTCACACAATGTTTTCACCCTCACTGGGCTATAGCGCCTCTCCTAATTTCCTTAATCCATTTGCCTTCTTGGACAGGACTGTAGAAGGGACTCATCTCTCCCCCATACCGTAAGTCCCAGCCAGGACCTCTGAGCAAATGCACGTGTCAGCTCCCTTCAGCACCACACTGCATGATCCTGTCCATCATGTTTCCTTCTAGAAATACCCTTCCTCAGGACCTCCTAATTCCCTTTGTATCAAGGCTGTAAGCCCCAGCTCTCTAGTTCCCTCTGAGGAGGAGAGCTAAGTTGGACACACACACCAGACTCCAGGTCTCTCTGGAGACACATCTCCAAGGTTTTTCCTACCCCAACATCTCCCACAAGAACCTCCCTGAAGGTTCCTCTCTAACTAAGCAGGTTCCCTCTTATAGGAAGCACCACTTCAGGCTACCAGTATATGATCACCTGACCCAACAGGAGCCTAAACCCACACCTATCCCTGGAAGGCAGATAACTAAGCACAGGATGGGCTGAGCCTAATTCTCCTTAAAAGGTCAGCCCACCCGGAGATAAACAGGAAGAGCTCCAAGGACCAGTATCTCCACCTGGGGTGCAGAATCCAATAATCTCTCCACTAAGCCCTCATACTTTTCAAAACTAGTGCTACTTTGAGGCTTTTGCAGAACTTGAAACTCAAAGGTGACTGCTCCAGAATGGGCAAGGCATTTCCTCCCCCCTTCTCCAGGAAATTAGCAGGTCATGCAGAAAAGTATCTGCAAGTGTTTTGTGCACTTTGCAATGGCATAATAGGATTTCCCTCACAACTAATCAGAAAACCAAAATTCCATTCCCAAACTGAGACTGCTCTTGGCAAATGTTAGCCCAGAGAGATTTTTTTACAGACAAGTACATAGAAACCTCTGAAAACTGAGAGTTTATAGTGCCAAAACCAGACAGACTTTGATAACAGCGCCTACCAGTCTATCAAAAACTCACTTAATGAAACCAATAGTAATATAGCAGAAATGTTAAATCTCTGCAACCCACAGACACTGAGTTTACACAGTCCTACTAATTCAGCATCTTTGTCTTTCACTCAGGCTATAGTATCTTGCTTGCTAAGTAAACCCAATTTATGGATTGTGTAATTTATTTTTGACTGCTTTGCTTGTAAGCTTTCCCCCACATCTTTCCGAGGGTGCATGCTGCTTCCCATGACCAAGCTGTCCATGTCTATAAGCATATAAGAGCCCATATTCAAGAGGTTGAGCAGCAAACACTGCAGTTTATTGAGGATGAGAATCAGGCTGACACATTATACTCTGAAAAGCAAACAAAAGAATTAATTGAAGAGCTGGCGGATATCAAAAGAGTTGTTTAACAGATAAAACACCAGACTGAATGAGAATAGTGCCATCAAGATTATTAAAGGTAAATGCATCTCCGTTAGCTCTCCCACCCACACAATTTGAAACTTTCTTTGTACGAATAGCATGCACAATGGAAACATTTTACTAATTCGCAAAAACCTGGACAGAAGTGAGAGGCTACATTCATAAAGGGACTTAATGAGTCACCCAACTGCCTCTTTAAGAACCTAAGTCTGAGATCCAGGTGCCATCGATATTCACAAAGCCACTCACTCACCCGCTGCCTTTCCCTGTGCACAAATTCCCATAGGTGCCTAGGTTTCTGCGAGTGGGCATGTGCAAAGCCATCTAAGTCCTGACACTGCTGAGTTGCTCAGCAGCCTCGCTCATGCCTAAGCCCCAGTGAGATTCCCCCACGTATCTGGTAGGTTGCTCAGCACACCACCTAACCTGCACAGAAGACAGTCAAGGACAAGCAGGTTAGGAATTTGGGGAGCATGCAAAGTATGTATGTGTGTCCAATTGCCCAGTGCCTAGGGCACTGACATGAGCTATAAGAGACAGGTTTTAATCCCCCTCTGCCTGATTTGGAACAAGAACTTAGGTCTGGATCCACCAAAGTATTTAGCTGCCTACGTCCTGTTTTAGGCTCCTCTGCAATCCACAACACCCCGTTCAGCTGCTGCCTAACCCCATAGGCTCCTAAACTCTCTCTCAGTGCCTGAATTTTGGCAGTAAAAGTTTCACCTAAGTTCTTGTCTCTGGGCATGCACCCTGCTGCCTCCCTCTAGGTGTCCGGACATTTATCACCCACCTAGCCCCCAGCACAATCCAAAAACTAGGGCAAGACAGGCAGAGGAGCATCTATCTCACCTGCGGAGTCTCATCCAAAGTGTGGCCAAAGGAGGCCTAGCTTTTAACTTTTGGCCTATTGGTTAGAGAACTCACTGGGGATGTGGAGGTTCAAGTCCACCTCCCCTCCTGCTAGGCAGGGAGAAAGAAGACACAAGTCCAAATCCTATCTTGTAGGCAAGTACCCTAGCAATTGAGCCATGGGATATTCTGCAGGGGGGTCTTCCCTCAGTCTCTCCTGTTGAAGTTATCCTACTTTGGATAAATAATTAGAGTCATTGGAACAGGGGACTGAATGCTGGGTCTCCCATGTGGGTGCCCTAACCACCAGGATACAGAGTCTCTCGCATGCTGTGGCCCAATGACTCAGTAATTGTACACAGTGGAACAGTTTTGCCAAAGTGAAAGAGCTCCACATCGCAATATCCTATAGCTCAGTGATTCAAACACCTGTCCCAGAGGTGTAGCTGGGCCCTGTTCCAATCCTTTCTCCCCTTTAGGCAAAGGGGGAATTGAACATGGGTCTAACCACAGAGCTATAAGTTGGACACCCCCTCCTTCTCCAGCCATTTTGTGTGGAGCGAGGCAGGCTCCTAACCCATTCTCACAAGAAATGACTTACGTGCCCAAGTTTCCTGACTCCCAGAAAACATGCTGGCTTTTGTGGATTGCATTGTTAGGTGCCTGTCTCTCAATTCACTGTACTGGAGACCAGGTGCCTAACTCAGGCTTTGTACATGGCCATGTTGTTCCTGTGATTTTCTAGGTAGGTAAAAGTTAGGCATTGTAGTGCTGAGTGTCACAATGCCTACATTCCTTTGTGGATCCAAGCCTAAATCCCTTGAGGGGCGGGACTTAGGCCACACCCCTCTCCTTGCCATTTCTGATTGGCTAGCTTTGGCAGCTCCCTGCTCAGCTTACTGACTTTTTTGAAGTCCATTGTTAGGGGCTTGACTCTCCCCATGCAGTGCATAGGGAGCCACATTTAGGTCTCTGGATTCCACTACATGGCAGAGTGCCTAAATGTCAGGCACTGCAACGCTGAGCTCAGTTCCCCTTTGTGGGCCTAGCCTTTGTGTACTGTCCTCTCCTATGCATATATCTGGCCCTCAGTGTGTAATAGATGCCAATCTGTGTTATTCCAGGCCAAGCACCCCAGGCATTCACGAGAGCTCTGAGTGAATTGTGTCCTGCCTTTGGAACTCACCCCTCATAGGTCTGCCAGAACCCAAGCCAGGCAGCACTGATTTGAGTTAGGCCCTTTTGTTGGGATGAGCATTTGGTTGATTAATTTTTGTTTTGTCTTGTCTTGTCTCTTTTATTTTCACTAATTTATTTTTGGCAGCTGTCATGGTTTAGTAGGTACATTGTGGAAAATGTTATATGGCTTGGGCAAAGTTCATCCTTGGCACAACGTGGCTGAAATCAAGATAGTTACATCAGGGATGAATCCGGCCAATTATGTTTTTAATTTCTGTAAATGCCACTTCTAGCATTCGGTGCTCTAGCAACTATAAATCATTAAAAATAAACAGAGAGACAAGGTGGGTGAGGTAATATCTTTTACTGGACCAACTTCTGTTGGTGAGAGAGACAAGCTTATAGAGCTCTTTTTCAGGTCCTGAAGCTCTGAGGAAGCTTGTCTCTTCCACCAACAGAAGTTGGTCCAGTAAAAAATATTACCTCACCCACCTTGCCTCTCTAATATCCTGGGAGCAACAAGGCTACAACTACACTGCAAATAAAAATACATATTCAGGGCCAGATCCTCAGCTGGTATAAGTCAGCCTAGCTCCATTGAAATGACATTGATTTACCCCAGTTGAGGATCTGGCCCACAATACCTGGGCAAGATGACATGAACACTAACCTTTGACTATTTACCCAGTGTGTCCCATTTAGGTACCATCCAAGTCCTGGACTCTTCCTTTCTATGCCTTAAGGAAATTTTATATTGCTAGCAGCTCCCACTCTTGTCATTCAGTACAAAAAAGGCATTTAGTTTGCAGGATTACACAGTATTAGAAAAGTGACATTTTCATTTTTCCTCAGGTTCCGTAAAATGTTTGTAAAACATGCCAAGCATTGCTCCATTGGTTGCTGAATGACAGGTAAGTTATAGTAACTGAAAGGAAAAGGTACAGGTTAGATAACTATTTCTACAAAACTTTTTTTCCCTGTAGAATTTTCTAGCAGCAGCTGGTATTTTATTTATTGTATTACTGGAAAGTTTGGGGCTTTCACTCTTCTTTCACCTGTTGCATCAATAAAGGGGGAATGAAGTCTATTTGACAAACATACTTCATTTTGTAAAATGATAAACTTTCATGGCATTTTTACATAATAATTCTCATTTAACACTAGTGTCACAATCCTGGCTGAGCTGCCTTTTGTGAATGTTCATCAGGCAGCTGTGTTTGGAACAACACACTAGATTGGAGTGCTTCTGAGCTCCCCAGATGTGGGCACTGTCTCTGGCCTTTTGGGCATACATCCCAGGCAAAGGCTGCCTTGTATCTAGGGAATGGGAACCCACTGTACAGCTGCCTTTTGTCCCAGTACTAGTGTTGAATGATCCCCTTCCCTGAAGTCTCCCCAATAGACTAAGCACATCCTCTGCCCCACCCCCAGATACTCCAATTTATAGTTTAACTCTTCAGGAACATATGATAGTTGAAGCAACTAACAGAGGTTTTGCAGAGGGATTTCTAAACTAAACAAGCTTTACTCAGACAAGTCACAAGAGATACACAGATCTAATGAACAATTGCATGCAAAAAACCTGCCTCAGTTTCCTCACTACTCTTGAGCATTCTTTAGGATTTGGTCAATGTCTTTTCAGGGTCCCAGGACCCTCTTCATTCCTGCCCAGTCTTGCCTTTTTGTTCCGGTGGGTAAGGTATGACTAAGAGTAGATCTTGTCCTTATAGAACTTACAGTTCCCTCAGTCATGTGTCCCTCCTGGTCAGCCTCCAAGCCTCTATCAGGTGACCAAAGTCCCCTGACAGATGGTCAGTTGCTTATTACTGCCCACCTGGAGTCCTGACTGGAAAAACTGGTTTCTTGTAGTTTTGGCTACACTCTTTAGCATACCCATTGTATTGCCAGGGTAAAGTCATTCAATGATAACAGTCCTTCATTGCTCAGCATCGTTCACCTAGTGTCAACACCCCTTAGAATTTCTGTCCAAGATGGAGATAAAAAGACAACAGGGAAGTACAGGACAGTCTTGCAATCAAAAGGCTATGCATAAATCAAAATGGAGTTTGTAGTACAATATAGGTACATATAGACAAACTGAATTGTCACAACTAGGTTACTAGTTCAGCAGAAAGTAAACAGCACTACAGAACTAACATCAACTCATTGGCCTTGTTTCTTCCTCCAAGCACAATCCTCCAAAGTGTTTTGCAACTCCCACATGAGATGGATACCTTCATCTTCTAAGGCCACAACTCTGTGTGGATCCCAGGGATATTTTCATTGAATCCAAAGTCCTCCCAAAAGGCACTCAGCACTGCAGCACTGAAACAATGAATACCCTCCTTGTCAGAACCATAAAGCCCTTATCTTCTACTATCATAAATCATAGGACTGGAAGGGACCTCGAGAGGTCATCTAGTCCAGTCCCCTGCACTCATGGCAGGACTAAGTATTATCTAGACCATTCCTGGCAGGTGTTTGTCTAACCTGATATTAAAAATCTCCATACAGATTCCACAACCTCCCTAGGCAATTTATTTCAGTGCTTGACCACCCTGACAGTTAGGAAGATTTTCCTAATGTCCAACCTAAACTGCCTTTGCTGCAATTTAAGACCATTGCTTCTTGTCCTATCCTTAGAGATTAAGAACAACTTTTCTCCCTCCTCCTCCTAACAACTTTTATGTACTTGAAAACTGTTATGTCCCCTCTCGGTCTTCTCTTTTCCAGACTAAACAAACCCAATTCTTTCAATCTTCCCTCATAGGTCATGTTTTCTAGACCTTTAATCATTTTATTGCTCTTCTCTGGACCTTTTCCAATTTGTCCACATCTTTCCTAAAATGTGGCACCCAGAACTGGACACAATATTCCAGTTGAGTCCTAATCAGTGCGGAGTAGAGAGGAAGAATTACTTCTTGTGCCTTGCTTACAAACACTCCTGCTAATATATCCCAGAATGATGTTCGCTTTTTTTGCAACAGTGTTACACTGTTGACTCATATTTAGCTTGTGATCCACTATGACCCCCCAGATCCCTTTCCGCAGTACTCCTTCCTAGGCAGTCATTTCCCATTTTGTGTGTATGCAACTGATTGTTCCTTCCTAAGTGGAGTACTTTGCATTTGTCCTTATTGAATTTCATCCTATTTACTTCAGACCATTTCTCCAGTTTGTCCAGATCATTTTGAATTTTAATCCTATCCTACAAAGCACTTACAACCCCTCCCAGCTTGGTATCACCCGCAAACTTTATAAATGTACTCTCCATGCCATTATCTAAATCATTGATGAAGATATTGAACAGAACCGGACCCAAAACTGATCCCTGCGGAACCCCACTCATTATGCCCTGCCAGCATGACTGTGAACCACTGATAACTACTCTTTGGGAATGGTTTTCTAACCCACTTTATAGTAGCTCCATCTAGGTTGCATTTCCCTAGTTTATGAGAAGGTCACACGAGACACTATCAAAAGCCTTACTAAAGTCAAGATATACCACATCTTCCGCTTTCCCCCATCCACAAGGCTTGTTACCCTGTCAAAGAAAGCTATCAGGTTAGTTTGTTCCTGACAAATCCATACTGACTATTATTTATCACCTTATTATCTTCTAGATGTTTGAAAATTGATTGCTTAATTATTTGCTCCATTATCTTTCCGGGTACAGAAGTTAAGCTGACTAGTTTGTAATTCCTCAGGCTGTCCTTATTTCCCTTTTTATAGATGGGCACTATATTTGCCCTTTTCCAGTCTTCTGGAATCTCTCCCATCTTCCATGACTTTTCATAGATAATCACTAATGGCTCAGATATTTCCTCAGTCAGCTCCTTGAGTATTCTAGGATGCATTTCATCAGGCCCCGGGACTTGAAGACATCTAACTTGTCTAAGTAATTTTTAACTTGTTCTTTCCCTTTTTTAGCCTCTGATCCTACCTCATTTTCACTGACATTCACTATGTTAGATGTCCAATCACCACCAAACTTCTTGGTGAAAACCAAAACAAAGAAGTCATTAAGCACCTCTGCCATTTCCACATTTTCTGTTATTACTTTTCCTCCCTCATTGAGTAACGGACTTATCCTGTCCTCTTGCTTCTAATGTATTTGTAGAATGTTTACCCTTTATGTCTCTAGCTAGTTTGACCTCATTTTGTGCCTTGGTCTCTCTAATTTTCTCCCTACCTACTTGTGTTGTTATTTATTTATATTCATCCTTTGTCATTTGACCTAGTTTCCACTTTTTGTAGGACTCTTGATTTTTAAATCATTGACGATCTCCTGGTTAAGCCAGGGTGGTGTCTTGCCATACTTCCCATCTTTCCTATGCAGTGGGATAGTTTGCTCTTGTGCCCTTAATAATGTCTCTTTGAAAAACTGCCAACTGTCTTCAATTGTTTTTCTCCTTAGACTTGCATCCCATGGGATCTTGCCTACTAACTCCCCGAGTTTGCTAAAGTCTGCCTTCTTGAAATCCATTATCTTTAATTTGATGTTCTCCCTCCTACCATTCCTTAGAATCATGAACTCTACCATTTCATGATCACTTTCATCCAAGCTGCCTTCCATGTTCAAATTCTCAACCTGTTCCTCCCTATTTGTCAAAATCAAATCTAGAACAGCCTCTCCCCTACTAGATTTCTCCACCTTCTGAAATAAAAAATTGTCTCCAATACATTCCAAGAACTTGCTGAATAATCTGTGCCCTGCTGTGTTATTTTCCCAACAGATATCTGAGTAGTTGAAGTCCTCTACCACCACCAAGTCCTGTGCTTTGGATGATTTTGTTAGCAGTTTATAAAAAGTGTCATCCACCTCTTCTTCCTGGTTAGGTGTTCTGTAGTAGACCCCTACCATGACATCACCCTTGTTTTTTATCCCTTTTATCCTTACTCAGAGACTTTCAACAAGCCTATCTCCTATTTCCATCTCAACCTCAGTGCAAATGTATACATTTTTAATATATAGGGCAACACCTCCTCCCTTTTTTCCTTGCCTGTCCTTCCTGAGCAAGCTGTACCTTTCTATACCAATATTCCAGCCATGCATCTCAGCAAGTCTCCGTGATACCAGCAATGTCATAGTTGTGTTTATTTACTAGCATTTTGAGTTCTTCCTGCTTATTCCCCATAATTATCACATTAGTATACAGACATCTAAGATACTGATTTGATTTCCCCCCTAGTTTTGTCTTCTCCCTCCCTTATTCCTGCTATAACAGCCTATGCTCTCCCCAAATTCCAACCTTTCTCCTAGGTCTCCATGTTTTTGACTTACCTGTGGGCTTTGGTCACCTTCTCCCTTCAAACCTAGTTTAAAGCCCTCCTCTCTAGGTTAGCCAGTCTGTATCCATATATGCTCTTCCCCTTCCTCAATAGGTGGACCCCATCTCTGCTTAGCAGTCCTTCTTCCTGGAACAGCATCCTGTGGTCAAGTAAGCCGAAGTCCTCCTGGCGAGACCATCCTCACAGCCAGGCATTCACCCCCAGGATGCATCTGTCTCTACCTGGGTCCGTACCCTTGACCGGAAGGATCGAAGAGAACACCACCTGCGCTCCCAACTCCTTCACCCTTATTTCCAGAGCCCTGTAGTCACTTCTGATCTGCTGAGGGTCATACCTCACATTATCATTATTGCCCACATGGATGAGTAGCATGGGGTAGTAGTCAGAGGGCCAGATGATCCTCAACAATTCCTCCATAACATCTCAGATACCATGCTGGCAGGCAGCATATCTCCCAGGATGCCATGTCAGGGTGACAGATGGGTGCCTCCGTCCCCCTCAGAAGAGAGTCACCAACCACCAGTACCCTACGTTTTCTCCTGGGAGTGGTGGCTGCGATCGTCCCATGGCCTTGCTAACCCTAAAGTGACCTTTGGGCTCTTCCTCTCCTTCTTTCCTTAACACCACCACTACAGCTATTTGTCTTCATTTAGAAATGTCTGTTGGCCTGGAGATGTTTTTCTTGAGTACACAGTGTTTTCTCAGCTTCCCTGGGACATGGAAGTGCTTACAATGTTGGAAGGAATATTAGGAATAATAGGACAACAGTGAGTTTTGGAGAAGAATTAGGTATGGGATTTTGCTGTTGTGAGCTGTGGCATGCTATAATCTGAGCACTGCACCAGTCATTGGACTACATCCTTTAGAGCACATATATTTAGGACAGTAAGTCACTGGCGCACGGGTGGATGCAGCTTTCTTTCCTAATGTAAGCCCTATAATTACCCAGAATAAAATCTTATAGAATGTGTTTTATACTCACATTTGAAAAATTTGCTTCAAATGTTATCACTCCACTGACCCAGTGCCCTAGCTCTTCAAAGAATGGACTTCAGGGAGCAATGCTTTTAATTCAGGCCCTGAATCACAGTCCTCTGTTACCAGAAGCAGAATGTCATAAACTGAATGGTATTCTTTGTTCAGCTACAGCAGGTTTTCTACTGAAACACCCATTCCAGAAGTTTTAGCAATAAGAACAGAGTGTGTGGTGCTGGATTGGCTACATACAGTCCTATGATATTGTCAGGAAAAGGTTTTTCTATGGCTAAATAAAAAAAAAAATGCCAGTTCTCCTTTCAAATGCACCACAAGAGTGACTAAAGGTGCCACTTTATTCTTGTTCATTTTAATTTGCACTCTGTTTTTATTTGAATTATAGTCATACA
This sequence comes from Terrapene triunguis, assembly GCF_002925995.2. NCBI lineage: Eukaryota > Metazoa > Chordata > Testudines > Emydidae > Terrapene > Terrapene triunguis. Next base: position 9,029,146 of record NW_020664492.1, on the reverse strand, counting down.
AAATAGAGGAAAATATAACAGTAGACAATGGCGACTTATGTTCCAGGAGTATTAATCTTTTGTAACCCTCACCTATATTAAGTGATTCGGATAAGAAGCAACAATCTGTTTCTTACTGGCCCTCCTGTGTGTTGCACATTTATTACAAGTTATATCACATTATTCAGTGTTTGTTGCATGCAGACTTTTTGCATGCTAAAGGAAACCTGAGTTTTCTACTATGACTCCTTATACATTAGGTCCAATATTTTTAACATGACAAATGTTTTTCAGATATGTTAGTTTTGTTAGATCAAAGATCACTCAACGATTATAATTCATTATTGACATTAAAATTAGCTGTGTTTGAAACTCAAATGTTGCTTCCTGTTTAAAATGCAGTTTGTTAGGTAACTTTTAAAAAGGTTTCAGTGTAGTTTGATTTGTAGGATTCATGCTTTATTAATCAAAGAGGAATTACACGTTCATGAAATACCAGCTAAAGAAGAAAAGCATTCTTCATTAATAAAAGCAATTAGTGATTTATCCAGCTGTGTGACCAAACAGTCTTCTTCTAGGAGAGCCCCCTGGCATGTAAATATAGCCTGCTAATTGCAATACTCAAGGCAGGAGACTAAACTCTGTCTGTATTCTTTTAATTGTCCTCTGTTCATAATTAAATATCAGTTTCAGATATACTTTGAAAGAAAATAAACGTTTGATTTATTCCAAAGTCATAGCTTGGCAGAAGCTCAGGTTACTCTAGATTTAAACATTTCTAAAAGATGATGTTAGTGAAAGCCTGTGAACAAACACAGAGTGATGGGACAAAACTCTTCCTAGCATTTGTGTTTCTTTAGTTTTCAGTGTGTGTCCCCACCCCCGCCCTCTCTGTTCCAGCTTTTGTGAAGAGACAAGCCAGCGCTATAATGTACATTAGAGGTCTCAAACAAGCTATTGTGGCCCTATGACAACACTGTCAGAGTCAATATATACAGCTCAGGAGTTTCCTTTCAAACCCAGACAAGCCACAGAAAGAACTCCCACCCAGTTGTTATTCAGGAATTCTATTCCCATTGATCCATAAGGCTCAGCTAGAATTTGGGTCAGGCTTCACTATGATGCATTCAAACTCCCTCCTGGGACCAGTTGTTGGTCTTTGGATCACTATACATGGCCTATGTACAGGCTATTTTTAAGTACAATATGGTTTGTCCTGGTGTAGAAATCAAGGCCAGATAATTATAGCACAACAGGTTTCACTAGTTTATGTGTTGATTCCCCAAAACATTTCTACCACACCATCCAGTCGCACACTAACTTTGTTGTATGCAGCATTGTTGTGGCCATGTTGGTCCCAGGATATTAGAGAGACAAGGTGAGTGAGGTCCCTTGAAATATGTGTTAACTACTTATGCTAAACAATCTGTTCCACCTTATATTTGGCTGTGACACTCTGATTAAGTTTCCCAGATCTGAAGAAGAGCTCTGTGTAAGCTCGAAAGCTTGTCTCTCTCAGTAAGGGTTAGTATACTCTAGAAGTGCTACCATGGTGCAGCTGCATCAATGTAGCTGCACCACTGTGGCACATCTGATGAAGACACTCTAAAGTCAATGGGAGAGAGAGCTCTCCTGTTGACTTCATTATTCCACCTCCATGAGAGGGGTTAGCTATGTCAGCAGGAGAAGCCAACATAGTGTTGTCTACACCGGTGCTTAGGTCAGTGTAATTTACATAGCTTGCGGGGGTGGCTTATTCACACCCCTGAGCAACGCAAGTTATAACGAAGTAAGTGGCAGTGTAGATAAGCCCTAACTTTGTTGCTTATAGAGTGCATACAAACTAAGGAAAAGGGGCAAGGATTTATTAACACAGAAGCCCAACTGAGAACTTTACATGCTAAAAACATCCATATTGACAGACTTCCATCAATTTCGGTGATATTTTAGCATTGCCAAGGTGGAACTTGCAGCATACTTGAGTGCTTTCCCTTATTCTTTAAAGTTAATATACAGCTTGTGGGTGAGGGCAACCCAGCGTATCAACTCCCCTGCCTGCTAACTGTGAACCACAGTATACTTATGTTTTAATGCACCTTCTTCAGGGAGCATTTGAAAGTTACAGGCCACATTCTCTGCTGACTTACATTATGTGCATCCCCATCATAGTGAACTACATTGGATGCAAGTCAGCATAAAATGGGGCCCTATACCTTTCACTCAGGCAGACTTCTCCAGAAAGTCAATCTGTACTTCTGAATACAGTTTCTTCCTAGCTGTATTAGGCTTAAAGGGGAAGTGTCCTACAGCTCTGGGCTAGACAAAATTAATGTAAGTAACAGATCTTCAAATAGTAGTTGTCCCAAATAGTATACAAAGTTATACTATATCGCTATATATCTTAAATGCTACTTTATGTACAAATATCTTACAAGAACAAGGTTAAAATGGACAGCGTGAAAAAAATTGATTAATGCTATAAACACATATGCATAGACTAAACATTTTATAACACTTTGTTATGGGTCTTTCCACTGGAGAATCTCAAACAGCTTCTCAATTAAGTCTCCCATTCATCCTTGAGAAATGAAGGCAAAAAGGGCTAGATTTTTAAAAGTATTTAGGTTCCTGAAGATGCAGATATGTACTTGTATTTCAAAAGTGCATAGGCGCCTTACTCCCTTCCAACTAGGTTGCCTATCTGCATCTTTAGGCACTCAAATACTTTTAAAATCTGTCCCAAAGAGACCAAGATCACTGGACACAACCCAATACTTCTGGTGTAAAGCAGGGGTAACTTCCTTGTAATCAATGGAGTTATACCAGTTTAAGTGAGAGTACAAACAAGTCCATAAAGTCAGCATTAACATCAATTTGTCCGGCCTCCTGATCTGATTTGGAAATTCTTAGTCACAGACATTTCTCTCTCTTACAGTGCTTTCCTCTTCATGTTAGTCATCCCTTTGACTGGCAAACAGGAATCAGCTTCGGGCAAACTGAGAAAACTCCCTGTTTGATTAAACAATATTTTCCAAGCCAGGCACCTGAGTAAACCTCAATCAGAAAAATTATTTGTCATAACCAAACATAGCACAATCTAAATATTAGATATTGACTATAAAGATCCCTTGGGTGTACCCTTGTAAATAACGTTCTAGCAAATTTTAAAAAAGTCTGTTTGCATATTACTTGTACAGTATGGAAATCATCATCAATCCATTCAGGTCATATATAGGCAAACATCAAAACCATAGATCAAGGCTGAGACTGCAAATAGAGGAGAAATTGCCTTTCAAATGATATACTGTACAGCATCAAGATTAACTCTGAACAAGCTAAGAGGACTTCAAGGCTGACGGTTCATTAAGAATGTCCACATTATTTGTGTGGTTTTTTTAGATTATATTTGGCATATTTCCCACCATGGTTAGGCCTCTATTTCAGGTCCCAAACTCTCTCCCTATCATATTTTCCCTTACCATGCATAACCTTCAGGGGCGGCTCTATGTATTTTGCCGCCCCAAGCACGGCAGTCAGGTGGCTTTCGGTGGCATGCCTGCGGGAGGTCTGCTGGTAACACGGATTCGGCGGCATGCCTGCAGGAGGTCCGCCGGTCCTGCGCCTTCGGTGTACCCGCCGCCGAATTGCTGCCGAAACCGCAGGACCGGCAGACCTCCCACAGGCATGCCGCCGAAGGCAGCCTGACTGCCGCCCTCATGGTGACCAGCAGGTCGCCCCCCGCGGCTTGCCGCCCCAGGCACACGCTTGGTGCGCTGGTGCCTGGAGCCACCCCTGATAACCTGCTTCTGCAACTGCATTCATGAACTCCTTTTACAGTCATCCTTAACTAGTAAAAATATTTCTTATGCCATACTTCCCACTGTTATGAAGTGTCTCTTTATATTAAAATAAAACCTATTATGCTCCAGATGGTGAAATATATAGATTAATCTGAAATCTCTAAAGGATTAGTTTTGACCTTCATAGATACAGGTCAAACCTATCCATGAAAGGAAACAACTTAAACGTCTGCGGGGAAAAAAAAGCATAAACCCATTAAAGAATAAATTGAATGCACCCAGGCTGAGTATTTCAGATCTCTCTTGCATCAAATTGGATTACAATCAGAGCAAAACATTTTAAAGCACCGCAGCTGCTGGGGAAAGAACAGTTGTGCGTTGGTTGTAGCTTGGTGCAGAAATGCTTATAATACTATTCCACAGTAATACTATTTACTCACTTTCCCTACTGAAACACATCCTGACAGCAATCTGGGCAAAGATAATATTTTTCCTAATTGCCTATTGTGATGGTTTGGGGAACCTGGCTATGTACAACATATGAATCCCAGTTTGATTTTATGCACTTTGTATTGTTATTCCTTATGTTTGCATCACACTTCTTGTGCTAAGGAGAGGGCGACTGGGGCCTGTGTGTCTGCTTCTTGAAGGGAAGAATCCTTACGCACCATCAACAACTGGATACACCTTGCCCGAGCAGAATAAAGGGTAGCTGCAACTGCAACCTAAGTAAAACCAGTTCTCAAGAGGAGAATGGAAAATCACGTAAATCGGAACAAAGCGACAGAAGTATCAGTATAAGCCTTTTAAAACCAGAGACAGAGAAGTTCAAGGAAAGGAAGACAAAGAGGCATGCTTGCTGAAGAAGAGGAAACTTTTGATTGCTGGGCCACCCAAAGCTGAAGGACGTTAGCTGTAGGGGCCCATGTTCCAGAGGAGAAGCCATGAACTGGAGGGGTGAGGTCCAGGAGACTGTACTTGGAACTCTGAAAGAATATTGACCCATATCCCAGAGAATGTTCAAGAGTGATGAGGAAAGAGTCAGGAAATGCATAGAGGTGTATTTGTTTTCCACAGATTTGTATCTCTCTTGTGCTGTCTAAATTATAGAATGATTGTTTTAGAAATCCTTCTGCAAAGTCTGTGTGTCTATTTGCTTCTACTATCACATGTCTCTGGGAAGGAGCTCTGGGAAGGGTATGCTAAGCGATTGGGGAGTCTTGGGTAGGGAGGCCACTCACCCAGAAATAAACCAGACAGTCCTCTTTTTGAGAGGTCTGTCCCCCATCCAGTACTGGGGCCAAACTGGGATGGTTTTGTCTGGTATCATATGGGGGATGCCACTCCACCTCTTAAAAAATGAGAGACCCCCAGGAGGCATGACCTGGTATGCATCATGCATAACAGGTCATGCCATCAGGGGCAGGTCTATGCATTTCAAGAAGTACCAGAATGTCAGTATTCCAGGAACATGTGAGTGGCCACCTAAGTCTGGGGAGGGGAAGATGGGCAGCTGGACCGTGAGGTCCCAAATCCTAAGAGGAACAGTAGACAGAGAATCCATGCCCAGAGTGAGCCTAGAGACCAAGGAAAGACATTGCTGGAGCCAGTCCAAACAAAAGGAAAATTTAAAAGCACATGGATCCAGCATTGGGAACCTAACACAGCAGTGAGTGTCCAGTGGGGAGAGCTCAACCAGGGTTTAACAGCTTATAAAAATATCTTGAGGATCTAATAGAGGCCACTAAATGTTAAAGTCTGGCCCATAGCATTTAGCATTTATTTTATAGTCTGGCCTATGCTGGAAGTTGAGGTGAGCTCCTGAGGATGGGTTTATGCCTGAGGAGGCATAATCCTTCCCCAAACTCTGACACTCAGAGAAATGAACTTGCTGTACTAGTCTTTAGGATGCCTGCTGTGTACTCATGTACAGTCAGCTCTGTGGGCTAGTGTGACGGAGAGGGCTGAGACCATGGCTTGTCTTCTTCTCCCCCCCTCCCCACACACAAAAAATCTTCCTGACTTTTAGGGGCAATTTGTGCTTCCAGGGGTACATAGAGGGTGCAGAATCTATGCTCTTCACAGTGCAGACCCTCCAGTTGACACTTTCCTTTTTGCAGGCTGCATAGTAGATATGGAAGGCTCCTTGTGCTCCCCCTCTGACATGCAAGAGCCAGGGACAATCTGATCATGTAGTACCAAGTGAAAGTCTTGCTCTGGCAAAGGCTGGACCAAGTGGGCATTACAGTGGTGGGGTATTATAAGCTCCATGAAGGCCTACATGGGCTGAGAGGGAGGATTATCTGATGGTTAAAACTTCCTGTGTCATCTTGGGCAAGTTATTTAATCTCCCTGTGCTTTAGTCCCCCCCCCCCCATATCTGTAAAGATGAGATAATCCTTTCTCCCCCATCTGTCTGTCTTGTTTATTTAGACTATGATCTTCAGGGTAGTGGCTGTCTCTTACTATGTGTTTTTACAGTGGCAAGCACATGGGGCCATGATTTCAATTGGGGGCCACCACGCATTACTGCAATACAAATAAGTGCTTCATCAGCTTGCTGCTGGGCTCTGACAATTTCTATCTGGAGAGCAATACTGGGAAGTGACTATGCAACATAAAGAGTTACTTGAAAGTAGGAGTTGTGTCTCCAGCAATGCAGAAGAAAGGCAAGTCTTGTCTGGAGTGTAGAAACCTACGATGGTGTCTGGATGCAAAAACAACTAGTCCCCAGAACGTCATAACATGCCCATAAAGTTAAATCAGACCACAGCTGGAAATAGTGGGTTTAAACCTATTACAAAAAGACGGTTAAGTGTCATTTGACATCTAAATAATAATGCATTCTACCTTATATTTTAATATCAGTTTAATAGTAAAGGGGGAAATGATGCATCAGTATCTATTTTACAGCTGATGGACATTTTTAATTATATATAATCAATGTTTTCTCCAAATGAAATGGATCTTAAACTAGTGCAAGAGGATGTTGGCATCTTTTCACATGAGGCACTGTTATCATAATTTTGTTATATAGCAATGCAAGTTACAGAATTAAATGTTAAAGTTACACAGACCAGTGGATAAAGCATTTACCGCAAATGTATCTGGTAAAGTGGGCATGATTTGTTTAAAACATTGCTTGAGCAGACAGGGTAAACAAAAAAGATTTATCTTCAGCTTAACTTCAGTATCCTAGTTTAATTTTTTTCTTCCCTTAACTTTTCCCTTAGTGAAATTTAGTGCACAGTAAAAGAACCAGATTAGCAACCCTGGGAGAATGAAATCCTATATCCACTATAGTACAGTAGATTAAACACAGCAACACTTTAGTCTTTGCTAAGCTGTTCCTCTAACACAGGGGTCGGCAACGTTTGGCACGCGGCTCGCCAGGGTAAGCACCCTGGGGAGCCGGGCCAGTTTATTTATCTGCTGACGCAGCAGGTTCAGCCGATCGCAGCCCCCACTCGCCGCAGTTCGCCATCCCAGGCCAATGGGGGCAGCGAGAAGCGACGCAGGATGTGCTGGCCACGGCTTCCTGCTGCCCCCATTGGCCCGGGACAGCGAACCTGCCCTACTGGGGGCCGCGAGCGGCCGAACCTGCCACGTCAGCAGGTAAATAAACTGGCCCGGCCCGCCAGGGTGCTTACCCTGGCGAGCCG
>NW_020664492.1:8984596-9021605 GCF_002925995.2 Terrapene triunguis | reverse complement strand
AAAAGAACAGGAGTACTTGTGGCACCTTAGAGACTAATAATGCTCTAATAAATTTGTTAGTCTCTAAGGTGCCACAAGTACTCCTGTTCTTTTTTCAAGATTTGAAAGTATCTTGTCTCCTTATTGGTCCTTCGGGTCAGGCGTCAGCCAGGTTACCCGAGCCTCTTAACCCTTTACAGGTAAAAGGATTTGGAGTCTCTGTACACAGAGAGCTGTTACCCTTCCCTTCATAGTTATGACAGCCTGATTCTCAGTTCCTCAGTTTGGCAGGAATGAGGGGATTGGGGGGGGAAATGTGAAGGGGAGAGGCAAATGTGACTTTAAGTTCCCCATATTCTATGGCTGTTCTAGCTGTCCTCGGATGTAAGTTAGAGCAATCCGATCCTCTTCCCATAGCTTCACATAGCCCAAACAAGCAGAGGACAGCCTTAACTTAGGGTCTGCTGGCCACACCTCTTCTCTGCCCTTAACATATTCCCTTTGCTGATGGCTAGAGTAGGACTGGTAGACCTCTTACTCCAGCTGTACACTGGGAGGAGGCCCCCTGTGCAGTGGATATTCTCAGGGGGGCTGTTTTTGACCCTTTAAGGCCTCTTATGCTGTCAGAGTGGCATAATCGGGCCTTAGTGTAAGAGAATCATGCCCATAGACTAGAGATGGAAAAGATTTATTAGCTCAATTGTTCCCTAATGTCTGTAATCCTTCTGTCAGCTGCTATAGGCAGCAACAAGGATGGGTTCAGTATCTAGGGCAGGGATTGGCAACCTTTGGCACGCCGTTCGCCAGGCTAAGCACCCTGGTGGGCTGGGCCAGTTTGTTTACCTGCCGTGTCCACAGGTCCGGCTGATTGCAGCTCCCACTGGCCACAGTACACCATCCCAGGCCAATGGGGGCTGCGGGAAGTGGCGGCCAGCACATCCCTCGGCCTGCGCCGCTTCCCGTGGCCCCCATTGGCCTGGGACAGCGAACCGTGGCCAGTGGCAGCTGCAATCGGCTGAACCTGCAGATGTGGCAGGTAAACAAACTGGCCCGGCCCACCCAGGTACTTACCCCGCTGGGCCCCAGGCCAAAGGTTGCTGATCCCTGATCTAGGGGTTCCTCTTAACAACAAAGTCAGCTTAACTTCAGTACTCAGAAAGATAATGGAACAAATAGTCAATCAGTTTGCAAACACCTAGAAGATATAAGGTGACAAGTAACAGTCAGCATGGATTTGTCAAGGACAAATTGTGTTAAACCAACCGAACAGCTTTCTTTGACAGGGTAACAAGCCTGGGTGAGGGAGAAAGCAGATGATGTGGTATATCTTGACTTTAGTAAGGCTTTTGATACCATCTCGCATGACCTTCTCATAAACTAGGGAAATACAACCTAGATGGAGCTACTATAAGATGGGGGCATAACTGGTTGGAAAACCGTTCCCAAAGAGTAGTTATCAGTGGTTCACAGTCAAGCTGGAAGGGCAAGTGGGGTAGCACAAGGATCAGTTCTGGGTCCAGTTCTGTTGATATCTTCATCACTGATTTAGAGAATGGCACAGAGAGTACACTTATAAAGTTTGTGGATGATACTAAGCTGTGATGGGTTGCAAGTGCTTTAGAGGATAGGATTAAAATTCAGAATGATCTAGAGAAATGGTCTGAAGTAAATAGGAGGAAGCTCAATAAGGACAAATGCAAAGTACTCCACTTGGGAAGGAACAATCAGTTGCACACATACAAAATGGGAAATGACTGCCTAGGAAAGAGTACTGCGGAAAGGGATCTGGGGGTCATAGTGAATCACAAGCCAAATATCAGTCAACAGTGAAACACTGTTGCAAAAAAAAAAAAAAAAACACACGTAATTCTGGGATGTATTAGCAGGAGTGTTGTAAACAAGACACGAGAAGTAATTCTTCCGCTCTACTCTGCGCTGATTAGGCCTCAACTGGAGTACTGTGTCCAGTTCTGGGTGCCACATTTCAGGAAATGTGGACAAATTGGAGAAAGTCTAGAGAAGAGCAACAAACATGATTAAAGGTCTAGAAAGCATGACCTACAAGGGAAGATTGAAAAAACTGAGTTTGTTTAATCTGGAGAAGAGAAGACTGAGAAGGGACATAAGCTTTCAAGTACATAAAAGATTGTTACAAGGAGGTGGGAGAAAAAATTTTCTTGTTAACCTACGAGGATAGGACAAGAAGCAATGGGCTTAAATTGTAGCAAGGGATGTTTAGGTTGGACATTAGGAAAAACTTCCTAACTGGCAGGATAGTTAAACACTGCAATAAATTGCCTAAGGAGGTTATGGAATCTCTGTCATTGGAGATTTTTAACAGCAGCTTAGACAAACACCTGTCAGGGATGGTCTAGATAATACTTAGTCCTGCCATGAATGCGGGGGACTGGACTAGATGACCTCTCCCAGTCCCATCCAGTCCTACACTTCTATGAAAACAGGGCTGGCTTGAGCCCCCACCCAGTAATCTGGAAAAACTAACCACTCCTGGGCACCTCTAAGAGGCAACACTTCCCCACTCACAACCACTGTGTCTAACAGAAGGCAACCACTGTATTAATTTGGGGGGCGGGGGGGAAACTGTGCAATAGTGATTTGAAAGTACACAACCAATATATAATACCCCCACCCACAGTATAGACTAACAGACTTAAAGGCCAGAAGGGACCATCTTGATCATCTAGTCTGACCTCCTGCACATTGCAGGCCACAGAACCTCACCCACCAACTCCTGTAATAGACCCCTAACCTCTGGCTGAGTTACTGAAGTCCTCAAATCATGATTTAAAGACTTCAAGTTACAGAGAATCTGCCATTTACACTAGTTTAAACCTGAAAGTGACCCATGCCTCATACTGCAGAGGAAGGTGAAAAAAACCCACGGTCTCTGCCAATCTGGCCCAGGGGAATTAGACTGAGAACAGTCACTTCACACAGGTCACAGAACAGCCACGAGATAGAAACAATTTGTAGTCATTACTGTCCCAAGTTGGATGTAAACAGATGACCCAGAATTAGGAAGCCCCAGTTCATTACAAAAGTCTTCAACCATCTAGTCCCCCAGTATATGCAAGTTCAGGTTAAATTATACTCTTATTCTCATAAATAACAAATCAGCAGGGATATGTCTGATAGCAAGTACAGACAGCAATCTGTTGAACATACATACCTATCATGAAACTTAACTTTGAAATAGTGATAGACCCCTCAACACCATTTATCAAATTCCTCCCTGAACTTCAGAGGTTTGACTTATTCCTGTTCCATCTCTCTTCTGGTTTGGAGTTTTTCAACTTTTAACAGAGCACTCACCTGTGAGACCACCCCTGAGCAGCAGGGTGCAGTATCACAGTCCTTTTTTCACCTCTAGTGCCTCCTGCAGGCCAATCTTGTTGGGTCTTCAGAGGGTTGGCCTCTGGCCAAGTCACAAAGTACAAATGAAGTCCTTCTGGGGTATTAAGGAGTTCAGTAAATAAACTATCTACCCTCATTAGGGTCTTCAGCCCCTGCTCTGGGCCCTTTAAATTCAGGTTCCCAAATAAACCCTGTCCCCTTCTCGGGGTTTATGCCACTTCACCTGTGGCAGAAGAAGAACTCAGACCACCCACTACTCTGGGTTTTAGCCCAGGAACCCTATAAACAGCCGCCACATGCTGCTCAATTCAATTAATTGATGCGCCTTCCCTGGACCTCTTTAGCTTCACCCTTACCTTAGGTTTAAGGTTCTTAGGTTCTTTCTCTCCTTTTATTTGACCCAGAAGGGCCCTGATTGGCTATTGCTACCCCTTTTAGCCTTTGGAGGACCAGGTTTCTGTGGTTTACAAAATGCTTGCTCTGGAGAGTCCTTTCTAGGTGACCTTGGAGGACCTACCTTCGCTACTCTTTCCCCTCTCAGCTTGGGGTGGAGTATGGCAGAGCAACCAACATGGGGTTTTGTTGGATCACAGCACTGGGAGCCAGGAACTTCTGAGACATAATGCCTAACTTTGACTGCCTCTATTATTGTTATTTATAATTTTATAGAACCCATGTGTGTGTGAAGTGTTTCAGAGAGCATGCATTCAAGCCAGAGAAGTTTACGATATAAAGGCTAGATCATGGTATGTAGGCACAACCCGGAACTGGGGGTGATATAGAGCCTCTCAGAGCTCTCTGATGGTACGCTGAAGGAACAAAAACATTGCTATGTCCCTTTAAATAGTGCAGTATACTCCTCCCTGCCCCTCTAAGCAACTGGCCAGCTCTGCTGATTTGTACATGGAGGTGGGAGGAGGATGGCTGAAGCCATGGCTCCAGCTATTCCTGTCCCTCATCACTCAACACAAAGGTTTATTTTTTACCTGAAGTTAATGGATTGCTAACACACGCATAAAGGCTAGTGTGGATACTCCTCGAGTATTTGTTCCAGGCTACTAATGGTTGTGATTTATCCAAGGGATTAACATTGGCAATTAATAAACTTGAGGTAAAAAACTCTAGTGAAGACCAGGGCCAGATTCTCAGTTATGGCAGTTCATGTACCCAATGCAGAAACCACATGGGGTAGGAGTGGAGGGAGTAGGGGTCGGTAGGAGAGTAAAGTTGGCTTTACACCACTTTTGTGCCTACTGTATTCTGGGCCCTATTGGGGTGCAACCTGAGGTCGCTAATTTACCCTCAGCGTCTCATGGCCCGTAAGATAGCCAGCGTTCAGCAGCAGTCTGGTCACATTCTCTCCTGGCCTGCCTTGGCACAACCCCTATGAGCTGAGCTGTGAAGGACAGCCACTACAACAGCTCTATGCCAGAAAGGTGCCATCTTCCAAAGAGTATTGCCTGTGGACAACAAAAAATTGGATCCTCATTATTTTACCCCTTTCCAAAATCAAAATGTTAAGATGAAAGTAAACTTATCCTAGGCGCCCACTGCTATATCACTTCACCTCAGTGCATTTCAATAGGTAAATCTTAGCAATGGAGGAAAAATTGGAACTGACTAGGCATATGGCCTGCAGTGCACTGTTATGAACTACAATTGCCTATATCTTTAAAAAGTCCAAGCAATAATTTTATCTGCCACATATGCTTGATGAAGAGATCCCTAGGATATAGTGTAAGATTTTTCTCTGCATCTCATTTTTATTATAAATAATTTTCCCCAGGTATTGATGGATGTTTGTAGAGTACTATATTCCATGTCTCCATTACCAATAGATCTCTAACAAATTTCTGGGGTGGTATCAGGCCAGAATTTTCCCTTCTCTTGTCTTTTCTTCAAGGATCTGAAGCAAAATCAATCTCAGATGTTGTGGTGAAATTTACAGAAACATAAATATTCAAGACTCATTTGTTTTGAGGAAAATGTCTCACACGCACGGAGTAAGATTCTGTTTTGAGGCAGCATATGAGGACTTAACTGCCTGCAGATAAATACATATATTTGATCACACACTTTATACAAAATTAGGGATTAAGCACACATTCACTGTAACTGTTAATTAAGAATGAAACACAGATGTCTTTCCAGGCATGAGTTTCTATGAGAAAGGAATGTGTGAATCTAATATGCAAGTTATGGTCTTGTGCGCAACAAAAGCTGGCACAGCCTTAATTAGTCTTGTTAAAAAAACAGTTATATAAGATCCATTATTATTATTCATGATTATTCTGCTACTTATCAGGCCTATACTTAGCTATAGAACTGTGTACTGGCATACAAATTTGTTTTCATGCACTATTCTGACTATATTTTGTGTATTCAGTCTACAGAATTCTGCAAAGTTACTGTGCGAGAGAATCATTGCCTAGACTCAGATTGAGAGAGAGAAAGGAATGGCAGTTTATACCTTTTTCACCAAGGTCAATCCGAAGGCCCCCCTCTCCCCCTTTGGGGCATAGATAAGTTAAATGGAAGAAAAAAAGTCAACAAGGAATAGAGGATCCTTCAATTGACAGATAAAGCAAACTCACTAATGAACAATTCTGAATAATGAGCTACGTTAATGAGCAATTGGTATAATATAACTGGACAAATGAGAGAGATTTCCAAAGGCACACAGGAGAGCTAGCCAGCACCCAAGTCCCATGGGCTTTCACAGGAGGGTCCCAAATTTCCTTTTGTGCCTTTGAACATCTATTAAGTTCCTGGGACAGTCTCCACTACAGAGTTTCAGAAAAAAATTGTGAGAATTAAAGTTACAATCCAGACTCTTAAGATGTGGAAAGTATATAATATGCCATTAAAAAACAGGAAAGCAAAAAACCGTTACAAGACTGTAACGATGCGAGACTCACCCCTACAGCGCCTCCTGCTGGTCTCTGAGGGAATTAGCTTCCAGCCTACAGAGCGCCCTCTGTCAGCCGGTGTCTCGCTACCACTGGGCCCCAGTATCCCTCCCAGACCCCGGTACCCCTTTCCACTGGAGTGCTGCCCCCGGCAGTAACCCCACAGTCTCTGGGTCTCCCCCTTCCAGGGGAACCCCCACCCCCTATCCCCACCTCACTATATGGCTATTGCCCAGTCCCCATCTAGCACCTGTTCACTGGGGCAGACTGCAGTATATAAGCCACTCATCACAGGCAAGGGGGGTTTGGACCTGCTGCCTCTGCCTACCCCTTTGGGCTGCCCCCTGCAACCCCAGTACCTATTCAGCCTTCTCCTAGGCCACAGCCTGGGGGTTTCCAGGCCAGAGCTCCACAGCTCCCTGGTCCTTCCCCCAGCCCTGCTCCAGCTCAGGTACCTTGGTACACTCCCAGCAGCCAGGGCCCTCCCTCTCAACAGGCTAGAGAGAGAGAGTCTGTGCTCCTGGCCCACTGCCCTCTTATAAGGGCCAGCTGAGCCCTGATTGGGGCATAGCCTCAGCTGAGCTTACTTTCCCACTCAGCCTAGTAACTGCTTGCTCCCAGCCACCGCTCTCTCCTGGGCTATTTTAAGCCCTTTAAGGCCGAAGCGGGTGACCACCCCGCTACACACACACACCCTTAAAATCCCCACCCTTAGGGATTGGGGGGGCCTCATGGCCTGGGCTTCCCGAAATTGGCCCTCCAGGGCCACCCCTCTAGGGCCGCTCGCTTCCTTTCGGATGCCTCCCAGTTTCTGGCCGTCTCCCGGGCGTTGGCCTCTGCCTTCTGGCGGGCCTGCTCCACGGCTTCCAATCGCGCCCTCAGGTCAGCTTCCCCCTGACCTTCCACCCTCAGGGTCTGGGTCCATTTGGTGACCTGATTGTGGACCACTTGGGTCCCAGCCTCTTTCTGGGCCCACTCAGTCTCCGTCCCTTGGTGTGAGACCTGCCTGGCGGTCTGGATCCTGACCTCTATCTGGGTTCCCTCCATCTCCGGCTCGGCCTCCGCCACCTCCTGTGGGTGGTCCAAGGGCCGTCAGCCCTTCTCTCTGCTGTCGCCACCAGAGGCTGCCCTCCTCTCAGGGGACAATCCCTCTTTATATGGCTCCGTTTCCAGCAGCGAAAGCAGGCTCGCCACCCCTTTGCTGCCTCGGGCCTTCTTTGGTCTGTCGGGCCTGACCTGGACCCACCGTGTCGGGCCCAGGCACGTCCACCATATGTGGCTCTATTGCCCACAGGCCCAACACGGTGGCAGCCGCCCAGGTTTCCTCACCCGGCGGACTGTCCCCAGGACTTGCCCCTGTCTCTCTCCTGGGTGAGGCGCCCGGCCCCCGCCCCAGCAGGGACAATCCCTTTTGATATATCCACGCCTTTCACAGGCATAACAAGTCAGTCGTTCAGCCCCAGGCCTCCTGTCCCTGGCGCCGAGCTTCTCCTCCGGCTCACAGCGGTTCCTCTTGAACTCCCGCCGAAGGAGTTGTACTAGGGCCCGCTGCTCCCTTGCCAGCTGGCCAAACCGTTTACAGAAGGCCTTCTGTGCCTCCCACAGTCCCTCCTGGGCCTCCCAGATTCCCTTAAGGTCATCGGCCCCCTTCCACTGGGGCGCCGACACCAGGGATGACACCTGGGGTCTCCCAATAGAACACCCCAGTGTATCCAGGGTCCATCCTCCCATTTGTCCTGCTGTTCTCCACTCTCTGGGCAATAGTTTTACAGTCCTTACCCTAGCCCCTTGTATCGGGGACGGACTGCCTATGCCCACATTCTCCACCACGATGCAAGACTCACCCCTGCGGCACCTCTCAGGGAATTAGCTTCCAGCCTCCGGAGTGCCCTCTTTCAGCCGGTGTCTCGCTACCGCTAGGCCCCCATGTCCCTCCCGGACCCCAGTGCCCCTTTCCACTGGGGTGCTGCCCCCTGGCAGTAACCCCACAGTCTCTGGGTCTCCCCCTTCCCGGGGAATCCCTACCCCCTATCCTCACCTCACCTCAGTATATGGCTACTGCCCAGTCCCCATCTAGCCCCTGTTCACTGGGGCAGACTGCAGTATATAAGCCACTCATCACAGGCAAGGGGGGTTTGGACTTGCTGCCTCTGCCTACCCTTTTGGGCTGTCCCCTGCAACCCCAGTACCTATTCAGCCTTCTCCTAGGCCACAGCCTGGGGGTTTCCAGGCCAGAGCTCCCCAGTTCCCTGGGCCTTCCCCCAGCCCTACTCCAGCTCCGGTACCTTGGTACAATCCCAGCAGCCAGGTCCCTCCCTCTCAACAGGCTAGAAAGAAAGTCTGTGCTTCTGGCCCACTGCCCTCTTATAAGGGCCAGCTGAGCCCTGATTGGGGTGTGGCCTCAGCTGAGCTTACTTTCCCACTCAGCCTGGTAACTGCTTGCTCCCAGCCACCGCTCTCTCCTGGGCTGTTTTAAGACCGTTAAGGCCAGAGCGGGTGACCACCCCGCTACAAAGACATATAGAAAAATGTATCTCCCTATCTTAAGTTCCTCATTCTCCAGTCATTTAGAATGGAAGTACCTAACAAAACAGAGCAGCTGTTGTTTGATCCAGTTGTGAGAGGTGCACCTGAAGACCAGATAGTGGTGAACTGAAAATGCAAGATTTCACCACAGAAGAGAGAGATAAGCCCTCCAAAATAAAATGGAGCCCTCCATCAATACAGTGGCTTAGCTAGGGGAATGTCATAGGACCAGATTCAGAGCCCACTGAAGACAAGAGAAAGGTTTTGTAGCGGGGTGGACACCTGCACCTGCCCTAGAGGGCTTGAAACCAGCCCTGAAAGAGGGCTGCAGGGGTTAAAAGCAGCCCTGCAGAGGGCTGCAGCTCTAAAAGCTGGGCTGATTGGGGAAGCGGCTGCAGCTGGACCACCCCCCAATCAGGCCACAGCTGGCCTGTATATAAAGGCTGGGAACCAGGAGCTCACAGTCTCTTTCTCTGAATGTAGAGAGAGAGAAGGGCCTGGCTGCAGAGAGCTTAACTAAGTACTTAGAGTGGAGCAGGGCTTGGGAAAGGCCAAGGGAGTCAGGGAGCTCCAGCCTAGGAAAGCCCCAGGCTGCAGGCCTGGTAAGGCCTATTACCTACTGGGTTGTAGGGGGCAGCCCACAGGTAGGCAGATGCAGCAGGTCTGAACCCCTTTGCCTGTGATGAGTGGCTAATACTGCAGTCTGCCCCAGTGAATGGGGGCTAGATGGAGACTGGGCAGTAGCCAAGACTGAGGCAAAGTGGGGATAGTGGGTGGGGGTTCCCCTGGGAGGGGGAGACCCAGAACTGTGGGGGTACTGCCAGGGGGCAGCACCCCAGGTAAAAGGGCACCAGGATCCAGGGAGGAACATGGGGGCCAGAGGACAGGCGGATCACTGGCCTGCAGAGGGTGCTCTGGAGCTGGAATGAGCTAATTCCTGGAAGTCACCAGCAGGAGGTGCTGCAGGGGTGAGTCCGGTCCTCTACAGGTTCCCATTAATTTTAGGGGGCTTTGGATCAGGCCCTATTACTTTGAATCAGTTCCTTACCATAAATCCAGACAGCAGTTCTGAAGACTCAGTGATAGGACTCAGTGAGATAGACAGTAGTGAAAAACACACTGCCACTCATCACATTCAGGGCAGTCCCTAGAGACAATTGTGCTTGTTTCCAAACAAGCACCTGTTCCCACCTACTCAGTTTACTTTCTTTATCTCTATGTGAATGATACCTTTGTCTGTACCTAATATTCCTAGTTTACCTAACATTATTACTGTGTCTAAGTGCTAAAGAATCCTTAAGTAATCAAATTACCATCTAGTCTGATGGTAACTGATACTAGGTTGATTAATAAATTCTCAAATTAATTAGGAAGTCTTTTAAACAGTCTACAAAATTTAAGCTTTTTGCAACCACATAGTACCTTTTTGAGGCCCAGAGCTGTCAGAGGTTTGAGTGTAATTGATAATCCATAAAGTTAATTGTTCCCATATGATTGGTGATCAACCACAACTTGAGTGCATAAGAGCATAGTAATGGATGTTTGGATGGGTTTCTGTGCTAAATGCAATTTGCCTTGAACAAGCCAACTCCTCTCTTCTGTTGGACAGTAAATATAGATTTAAGCTCTCCTCTAGAGTTTTACATAGAAAGGGAGAGCACATTTTATATTCTGTGTTCAGTTAAAAACCTGGGTTTAACTGCACAAGATATAGTAATAATACTACTTCACACGTACATAGCACCTTCCATATCAAAGATCCTTACAAATGATTAAGCCTCAGAACTCCTCTTTGAGATAAATAATTATTATCCCCATTTCGCAGATGAGGAAATCATAAGTACCACTCCCAGGTATTTAAAAATCATGATTCACTTAGAAATATTGAGATATTTTTAAAAGAACTGACCAGTTAATTTTTTATTTGCCTTTTGGTTTTTCATCGTTTAAGGTGAACTTGGGACACATTTTCAAGCTTTTCTCCACAACCATGAGAGCTAGAAATGAAAACAAAAACAAAATGATTCTCCCATAATGGTACAATTCCAGGAGCTGGGGCTTTAAGAAAATATTAACCTAATGAGCCTCACAATAAAATCATGAGGGTTGACAAAAGAAGGTATGGAGAGGTTTAGGTCCCGATTTTTAAAGGTATTTAGGCACCTAACTCCCACTGAATTAGATAGGCATCTAAATAGCTTTAGAAATTTGGGCCTACATAACTTGCCAAAGGTCATTCAATGAATGTATGGCAAAGTAGCAGAAGCTAGACATCCCAGCTTCCAGTTACATGCCTTAACCACAAGACCATATTTCAGAGAGCTTTCTGAAGATAGATGAGAATATAGATTGCCACCTGCTTCAGCCTTACAGATGAATTTCATCCATAGTGCTTAATTTTTGAGATTTAAAAAAAACCTAACTTTTCAAATGTAGAATTCATCAAGCACATGTGATAACATTGTAATATGTTATCAGATCTATGTCCTTTCTATATCCTTAAGTAGGTCCAGTTCAAAGCCCTACCTCTTCGTATTTAGACACTCATTAATCTTACTGGGGCACAATGCTTCCAGGAACTCTTGCTGAAAAGGTGCTCCTTTACACCACTCCCCGGTGTGAGGTAGAGTGTACTGGGACAATTAGTGAAGCTATTTTCCTTTAAGGGACTCTGGGAGATTATGGCAGTTTTGAGAGGGGCAATGCCATTTAAATTACTTGAGAAAGCTCCCTGTTTATGGAGATAATAACCATAAGCGAGCACAGAAAAGGCCACTAGCCCAGGATACAGTTATCAAAAGAACGGAAAGTGCTCTCAGATTATCATTGTACTCAAAATTTAAAATATTTTTATTTTAAATTTAAGGGGAAAAAACTGACATGAAACAGGCAGTCAAACTACTGAAAAGTAAATTGCTTTTGGCAAAAAGCTTTTGTTCCTTTCTTCCTAGTCCTACAGGGGGTCCCCTGTATACATTGGGGTTGCATTCTTGAAAAGGGCAATGGATACCGAAACGACATATTCCGGGGAATTTTTCCCCATAAGAAATAATGGAATAAGGGGGGGCATGTATTCACAACTTCACCACACTCGCCTATTTTCGCCTAAACAGTGTATCTTTTTACAATAACAGGTTATACAGTACACATTTTACACATAAAATATTGAAAAAATAATGTAGAACCGTACTAACACCGTTCAAAACATAGAATATTCTAATACAGTAAATACAGTACAGTAAGACAGTATGAAACAGTGTCAATTACACTAAACTTAGATAGGGATGGTGGCTGGGTTTTCTTGGGCTGGCTTTTCCATGGCTGACTTTTTGGTTGCAGAAGTCTTAAAAAAGGATGTTATCGATGTCTGCTCTCCTGCATGAATCTTTGAACAATAGATCTCCCTGTAGCAAGCCACTGCATCATTGAGAGCCCTGGAGATCTTGGCAGACCATTCACGAAAAAGATCACCGCTCTGTATGATTTCCATCATCTCATCCAGCAATTCAAAGAAATGGGAGAGATTCTGGGCTTTCTGCCTTACGTCATCGTCATCCTTGCTTTCTTCGGATATCCATTGTTGGTCCAGCTCAATCAATTCTTCATTTGTCAGTTGCTCAGCGTGAGACTCCAACAGCTCCTGTACATCATATTCCTCCACCTCCTCGAAGCCAACATCCTTCGCCAACTTGACAATTTCTTGCTCGAGAGCAGGAATGGCATCAAATCCCATGAAGCTGTGGACAGCATCTGGCCATGCATGGGGCCAAACGCCGTTCATACATTGCAAAGTGACCTCTTCCCACGATGTGTCAATATTTTCCACGCCCTTCAAGATGTTGTAGGACTTCCAAAACTCCTTTACACTGGGCTTTCCTTCATCTGCCATCTCCTTAATCAGCATGGAGAATGTCCTCTGTAGGTAATAAGCCTTGAATGTGGCCGGCGGACGCAAGTACAGTACTGTACTATACAATAGGGGAATGTATTCCAATTCACGTTGGTCCTGATCTGTGCAAATGACAGATATGTGGATCAGGACCAATGTAAATTGGAACATGTTCCCCTATTTATGAGCGCCAGATACCCGAAACAATAGATAAGTGGGAGATGTATACCGGGGAACCCCTGTACAGCTTTTTCCTGTCACCCTACAGCTCTCGCCTCATTTGCATCTTGAGATATCTCAAGGAAATTTATTTTTTGCCTAGAGTATGCTCAATATGGAGAAAAAAAGTTCCATTTGATTCCAGATATCTGGTTGAAATCCTGACCCCACAGAAGTCAATGGGAGTTTTTCACCCCTTGTGTATCTTTCTCACCTCACCCTCCCTATGGGCAAGTTAAAGTATGTCTACACTGAGATAACAAAAACCAAGGCACAGAGTATCAGAGCCAGGGACAGATGATTTGTGCTGCAGGGCTAAAAATTGCAGTGTAGAGGTTCAGGCTCAGGTTCTGAGACCATCCCCTTAGCATGGTTCCAGAGCCTAGGCTCCAGCCCAAACTTCTACACTGCAATTTTATAGCCCCTCTGCCTGAGTCAGCTGAGCTGGGCCAGCTGTGGCCCTGCTGCGGGTCTTTTATCGCAGCCTAGATGTACAAATAGGCTCCTCTCTCTGGAATAAATTTTTGTTACATTTTGTTTATGTATTTTATCAAAAATCCTTCAGTGCTATCAGTCAGGTGTGGCACTAGACTTCCACCACTGGGGCTTTACTTGTGTTCCATCCTGCTCCAGAATGTTGCAAGTCATCTCTAATCCATGGAAATTTATGAGGATGAAGAGGAGACACATGGACACCTACCAGCCAATTCACTGATAGTTGAAGACCAAAAACTGTGAAGTTCTATTAGGCCATTGATCGAGTGGTCTGTTGGAGGAACAAGATTCTTCCACAGACCATCTTTGAAACTTTCAAGTTCCATTAAAAAACAAGTGTGGAGAATCATACTTGATCCTCACACCACCAGGAAAGCTGTGCCCTATCCCAGAATTGCAGGAGGTGCTCAGCAGTCTTCAATGTGGGTAAAATTTCCAGCTATCTTCATCTCTAATCTCAACCCAAACACCAGATCAAGAGTGTGCCCAGTGTATGAGTTGAGCCAGAAGACACTTGGGATGGTTCCATGTTGTCACATGCCTATGAAATCCTGCACTGTTTTGTTACCCTCACATGCATAATATCTAAAATTAGGCTTTATGCTGTCCAAAGAAGGTGTTATGTTTTTTTAATTTATTCCATAGTGTGATTAGCACACTTGGGGTGCTGCAACAACAAGAAGCAGGTGGTGGTTTGTATATTTGTTGGTGTTTTATCTTTTAAAAATAAAAGGGAAATGCTTTTTGGCTTATTTTAGCAGCACTGTGCACATTTTCCCCTGCCTTGAAACCAAACTACCATGCACCTTTGAATTATGTTGCCTTCAATACATAAAAGAGATTTTAGGCTGAGTAATCACAGGGGGGAAAAAATCCACAAAAGTGTCAGATTTGAACTAATTAGGGCTGAAAATATGACTTGCAATATTCCCCAGTGCTGTCACCTTTCTGCTTTTCAGGATATAAACCTCTTTAATTGCAAGCCAAATATTAAGGAAGTCTTCTGATGATTGTATTCTGAACATCTATTGTAAACCTCCCTGCTTATTTATTCATAGATTTTAAAAAAGGAAATGCTGCAGGAAGCTAGTCTCTGACTTGCATTTACTTTGAATATTTAAAATCAAAAGGAACCCTTCTCCCCCACTACTAAAATAGTGCACAATATCTAGGGGGGGGATTAATTTCCTTGCAATATGCGCAAAGGTGAAAGTCACATATTTTAAATTAACAGTATAATGAAAACACATTAGGATATTTATTTATTTTATCCCTGGTTCCTGTTAGAAAGTTTGGTACTTTCTAGGCATCTTGGTATAAGAGGGTGCTAATGCAATTCTCTGCGATGTTATGGACCAAAAAACAAACACGCCATGTCCTAAAGGGCTCGTTAAGCAAGTGGGGAGAGGCTTAATGAAAACCAATGTCTGGAATCTGAACCCAGACAAATTCAAATTAGAAATCAGATACACATTGTTAGCAGTGAGGGTAATTATCTGCTGGAACAAACTACCATGGGAAGTAGTGGATTCTCCATCTCTTGACATTTTCAAATCAAGACAGGATGGCTTTCAGGAAGATACTCTTTAGTCAAACAAGTTATTATGCTTAATATAGGATTGGATCAGACTCTGGCCTTAAAATCTATTAATCTATTTTTCAGCACCCAGCTCAACTAAAGCTACCTTGCCATGAAGAAAACTCTAAATATTGCCTTTTAAGATTTCCATATATTTCTGTTGTTTATGAGTGTTTTTATATTTCAAAGTCTCATGCCCAGTCCTTAGCCCATTGTTCTGGGCTATTGATTAGAAATAAAGCATACATGCAAATGCTCTCTCTCATTATATTCATTACATTTATATAGAATCATAGAAGATTAGGGCTGGAAAAGACCTCAGGAGGTCATCTAGTCCAACCCCCTGCTCAAAGCAGGACCAACACCAACTAAATCATCCCAGCCAGGGCTTTGTCAAGCTGAACCTTAAAAACCTCTATGGAGGGAGATTCCACCACTTCCCTAGGTAACTCATTCCAGTGCTTCACCACGCTCCTAGTGAAATAGTGTTTTCTAATACCCAACCTAGACCTCCCCCACTGCAACTTGAGACCATTGCTCCTTGTTCTGTCATCTGCCACCACTGAGAACAGCCTAGCTCCATCCTCTTTGGAACCCCCCTTCAGGTAGTTGAAGGCCCCCCCTTACTCTTCTCTTCTGCAGACTAAATAACCCCAGTTCCTTCAGCCTCACCTTGTAAGTCATGTGCCCCAGCCCCCTGATCATTTTCGTTGTCCTCTGCTGGACTCTCTCCAATTTGTCCACATCCTTTCTGTAGTGGGGGGCCCAAAACTGGATGCAATACTCCAGATGTGGCCTCACCAGTGCCGAATAGAGGGGAATAATCACTTCCCTCGATCTGCTGGCAATGCTCCTACTAATGCAGCTCAATATGCCGTTAGCCTTCTTGGCAACAAGGACACACTGCTGACTCATATCCAGCTTCTCGTCCACTGTAATCCCCAGGTCATTTTCTGCAGAAGTGCTGCTTAGCCAGTCGGTCCCCAGCCTGTAGCAGTGCATGGGATTCTTTCATCCTAAGTGCAGCACTCTGCAGTTGTCCTTGTTGAACATCATCAGATTTCTTTTGGCTCAATCCTCCAATTTGTCTAGGTCACTCTGGACCCTATCCCTACCCTCCAGTGTATGTGTATAATAAAAAATCTCAGTATTCAAGAATCCAGAAAAAAGTTTTCTTTATCTGTAAAAAGCGAACCATTGACACTTCTCTCTTTTCCAAGAACAAAATTCCTAAAGGAGGAGGGGGCAGCATTTTCCTGGCGAATATTTAGATTATTTGCTTAAAAAAAAAATCAGGATTTTGCACAAATACCATCTTTACCCTGTTTCCTGTAGTTACAGACAGATATGACAAAATGCCTCCCTGGATTATGATTTATTAAAGACATTTGCTGAGGGAAAAGTCTCATTGTACCAAAGAGCTATGCACTGAAATTGATCTTAATTTAACGTAATCAACAAGGCATTTATTATTTTAGTGTGCACACTTCTGCCCGAAAAGCTACAAAATATAGCTGTTCAGGAATGTCACACAAGAAGTTTATAGTTGAACAAGGAATTGAACCTAGATCTTCTCACACCCACAGCAGTATCCCGTGTATTAGACCACCCTTCCTACCTACAACAAGCTCTGCCCTGCCCCCATTTTAACCATTATAGCCTTCCTCTGCGGCTCCCCCATGACTAGATAGCTTGGAAAAGGAAAGGGGTACATCAGAATGGGAAGGATATAAAGGGAGGACAACAATCTTACTGCAGAAGGACGCTCCCATAATAAAGATAGAAATATTTGATGGGGGCACTCCTTTTATCTTTAATAGTATGCACTAAGGAGGTTATTGTACGAGGTGGTGAACACCAACAACTCCACTGACTTCAGCAGGAGCTGCAAATACTCAGCACATCTGGCTATCAGACCCTAGGGATGTCCCTACTCCTTGATAAAGAATCTACAGATTGCTGGTGGGAAGAGGGGCTGGTACATTACTTTTGAATTAGAATGCGGATACTCCACGAAAAAGCACTTAATCAAACCCATTGTCACAAATTAACCTTTAGAAAAGGAGTAGTTTTTATTGTACTGAACAAAAGCCCTTCATGAAACAGGGGAAGAAAGTCTGAACCATGACGCTTTAAATCTCCAGCTAAGATTGTGACCTTTGGGTTCTAATTACATGAGAGCTTAATCTGACATGTGGCATTTTTTAACCTTTGAGGTTTTATCATAATAAAATTCCTGCAATATGTTAAAGATGCAGGATTTTACAGGTTAAAAAGCTTTACTAGGAAATTGCATATTCCAAATTTAACTGTCTGCAAGCACCACAGTATGGAGTAGGGAATTACTTTATAATGATTCAGCCACATGAACTGTTACCTCTGGGTTATGCAAATTATTTTTGAGACTGGTGTTTATTATTACCATAGCACTGTTCAGACCTTTTTAGTTAAGGCTGTACATATATTTTGATTATAAAACCTGTTTTTAAAGGCTAAATTATTTTATTTGGTTCTAGAAAGTTGGTCAAGGCATAAAAATGGGCATGTAAGGTCCTACCTTGAAAGATATTTTTGTTTCAATATGTAATCCAGAAGCTCACTGGTTTACGACTGCCTTGTGTGCATGTAAACTTCAAAGACCTGGCTGAGGACTCCCTTTGGAGCCTGTCCATACAGCTCATTAATAAGATATGGGAGTTATCCTAGGGGATGAATGCTCCCACAGACTATCAAACTGGTCCAAAGCGGGTTTTTTAATGAGCTACTTCTTGTATTATATTTAGGAATTCTGTTGAATTTAAAGATAAATTTTTATGCCAAAATTAGGAGACTTCTATAATATGTTTACGTGTGTCCTGCACAGTAGTGAAAACATCCAGCGTTCCATATCTCAGCAGAGTTCACTGTTAGCTGCAGAATGCCAAGATCCCTGGCTTTTTAAAGTGTCATAGTTCTTAAATGATCCTATTAAATTTTTAACACCACAATTGAAAGAGCTTCTGCCTCCCTGCCAAAAACATATTGACTGGAAACAATGGGGGACAGACTGTTCTTGAAAAGGTGTCTAAATTATGTAGCTCAGACATTTTCTTACACTGTCATGTAATAGCTTTCTTATCAGAAGGGCAGTTCCTTCCAATACTCTCATGGCAGACATATCTGAGGGAATGGAGGACTGATCTTTAGAGGTCTTTCAATGATGTTATTAATAAATACAGCCAGAAGCCACAACGTGTATTTTAATGATCCTTTAAATATGCTCCTCAGGAGAATTGCCAGGCTTCATGGCCAACTTTGTCATGAATGTCCTAGAGCATATGAACTAAGAGAAATATGAATAAGGAACCTTGTCCTCTATTAAATCTGTGCCTTGCACAATGGCACTCTTTCTATTTTTCATCCTATAATTTGCAGAACACAGAGTATTGTTCAGTTTCACTAATGCTTTCTTCCTGCTCCTGGGGCGGCTCTAAAAACAGCTGGCAAAGATGTTAAATGAGCCTATATCCACTCATGATGCTGATATCTGGGAAAACAGCCTGAAGTATACACAATAAAGCAGCTTCAACAGCACACTGCAAACATGATAAAGGTGG
The DNA here is from genome assembly GCF_002925995.2 of Terrapene triunguis. Taxonomy (NCBI): domain Eukaryota; kingdom Metazoa; phylum Chordata; order Testudines; family Emydidae; genus Terrapene; species Terrapene triunguis. The sequence goes on along the minus strand of NW_020664492.1, from coordinate 9,003,038 downwards.
AAGTCAAGTCACTACCCCCAAATGAAACATTGTTTGCGACCCATGTTCTAACCTATAGACAACTTTGTTTAATTGGAGAAATAATCAAATAGCCACCATACCTAAGATTAGCTCTAGAATATTCTGCACACACAGAAGTTTAGAAGTGAAAAGGCTGCATACAATTAGTAAAACTCATTATGACCTAGCTGTCTGATCCAGTGAGTCAAGTTTTATATAAACTGTCAAGGAACAGAGTAGAGGAGAAGAACAAATTGATCAGCAGCCCACAGGTAAGTATAAAAAACGGTTTCCACAACAGAGAGTTAGATGTTTGGGGTGGAGGACATGGAAAATTATATATAACCCTTCTGCCAGGTGAAGCCAGCAGCAACAAGGGCCAGATTCAATACCTAGGGGTTCCTTTCCATCGATACAACACAGAACCGGCTCGAGCCCCCACCCAGTAACCTGGGGAAATTACACACCATCCCTGGGCGCCTGTGAGAGGCAATACTTCCCCTCTTGCAAGCACAGAGTCTGAGTGTAGAAAAGAAACTTTTAATGAAAGGAGGGAAGTCACTCGACATTAATTAGGGAAAATGCCACAAGCGAGATTCATAATCATAGAACTGAGCAGGACAACCTCCCCAGAGTGCGTGGGGCAGTGCCTTCTGCCTCATATTCTTGAGTTCTACAATCAAAGGCTCCTTTTCTGTGCCTCTCTCTGCTCACTCACCTTGCTTGTTCCACCAGCTGAACTCTTGCTTTGGCTGGCCACCCCGCCCGCTGCTGCTGCTGGCCGCCCTGCCAGCCGCTGCTGCTCCTCACCACCTGGCTGCTCCACCAGCCACGGTTCCTTGCTGCCTCACCAGCCACTCGTTTGCCAGCTGCCTGTCAGTCACCTTCTGCTGCCACCCACGTCTCTGCTGTGACCTCTGCACATCAGTCTCTTAGTAATTTTCAGCTCTTTTCAGGCTGGGCAGAAACACAGTCCCACCAAAAGTGATTTCAGCTCTGCTTGAGCATTTAAAATAACAAAGAGGCTCCTAATGAAGCCTATTTAGCTCTTTCTTTAACAGTGGGGAGGAACAGGTTAAACCAGTCTGGGGACCCCTAGAGAGAGTCCACACCTCCTGTCTGGGACACCTGTCCCCACCCCTCTTACTTTCACAGGGCTCTGGCATTCAACTCCCTGGCTTAATGAGGTCCTTTCAGCTGAGAGTGACCATTTGGGACAGGTTAAGCACAGTTCTGCTCCCTGTCATTCATACAATAATGACAACACATTGATAACAGCATTTCACTACCCCTACATTCAAGAACAGATTTAAAATTTTTATTAAAGGTAATGTTAAAAAATTGTATAATACATAGGTTGGGAAAAGAGTATCTGTACATCTGGGTATAGTGCTTAGATTATCCACAAATATAAAGTTAGTTTTTAAAAGTCATATGATACATAGAGTACATAATCAGCAATAACCCAAATTTAGGTGAATAGATTTAACAATACAGTTTAGATATTAGAATCCAAATACTTATGAATACATCACTCTTGAAAAGTGTCTGTACATCTGGGTATAGTGTTAGATTATCCACAAATATAAAGTTAGTTTTCAAAAGTCATATGATACATAGAGTACATAATCAGCAATAACCCGCATTCCCTCAGCACTCGCTCATTACTGGGGTCCCATGCGCCTAAGGCGCCGATGATCAGTGCGTGTGTGGGGATACTAAAGTGATTTGTAACCCAGCACCAGCCAAAGTTGATTACTTTGAGCAACACCACTCTATCTCGTGGATATCTAAGCAGAGTAGGTGTGTTCATGTAAATACAGTTTGCTCCTGAAGTCTCTCCTCCTCCCAGCTAGCTGTCAGGGGAGAATTCATTCAGTTCATTTAGATCAGTGGTGGGCAACCTGCAGCCTGCAGGCCCCACGCGGCCTGTCAGGGTAATCCACTGGCAGGCCGCGAGATAGTGTTTACATTGACCGTCCGCAGGCACAGCCGTCCTCAGCTCCCAGTGGCTGCGGTTCACGGTTCCTGGCCAATGGGAGTTGCAGGAAATCAGTGGGGGAATCTGATCAACATTTTAGATGTCTATACACATTCACAAGGAGTATGGGAAATAAATTGGAAGAACTAGAAGTATTAGTACATAAGCTAAATTATTATTTAATTGCCATCACAGAGACTTGGTGTGATAAGTCTCATGACTGGAATCTTGGTATAGAGTGGTACAGCTTGTTCAGAAAGGACAAGCAGGGAAAAAAGGGAGGAGGGATTGCATTATAAATAAAGGATATATACATTTGTTGTGGGATCCAGAAGGAGGTGGAAGGCAGACCAGTTGAGAGTCTCTGGGTAAAGATAAAAGGTTTAAAAAATAGCGGTAATGTCATTGTGGAAGTCTACTATAGACCACCAAATCAGGAAGAGGAGGTAGATGAGGCATTTCTTAAAAAAAAAAAACAGAAAAAAATACAACAAATATTCAAAACACAGAACTGCCAGGATTTTTGTTTGTTTGTTTTGTTTGCCGGCAGTGTTGTATGGCAGTGAAACATGGGCGCTGACGAAGATAGACGAGAAACAACTGTCTGTCACAGAGAGGGCAATGGAAAGAAGAACTCTGGGGATTTCAATCTGTGACCAAGTCCCCAATGAAGTGATCAGACAGGAGAGTGGAGTACAGGATGTCGTTGTTGAAAGCAGGTACAGTAAAATGTGATGGGCCGGGCATATAGCTAGGGTCACTGACAATCAATGGACTACAGCTGTTGTCAAGTGGTACCCATAGGAACTGAAACAACCACTCGGCCAACTTCCAAATCGGTGGGAAGATTTTATCATGAAAAGACATGGCTGCACATGGATAAGGAAGGCCATGATAAGAGAAGAATGGAAGATGTGTTGTGATCAGCACAATCTATATGAGGCCTGAAGGACCAATCGATGATCCAAAACCTGGGACCTGGTAGTAATGGGGGACTGTAACTACCAAGACATCTGTTGAGAAAGTAATATGGCAAAAGTCAAAATCACCAATAACTTCTTGGAATGTATCAGGGACAACTTTTTGTTCCAGAAAATGGAGGAAGTAACCAGGGGGACAGCCATTTTAGACTTGATTCTGACCAACAGGAAAAAATTGGTAGAAAATCTGAAAGTGAAAGGCAATTTGAGGGACAATGATCATGACATGCTCTTACTCCTTCCTTTCCTTAGGATCATGAAATGATAGATTTCATGATTCTAAGGAAGGAAGAAGTGAGAGCAGCAGAATGAGGATAATGGACTTCAAAAAAAGCAGACTTTAACAAACTCAGAGAACTGGTAGATCAGGTCCCCTGGGAAAAAATCTGAGGGAAAAATGAGTTCAGGATAGATGGCAGTTCCTCAAGGAGACAATATGAAAGGCACAACTGCAAACTATTCCAGTGCAAAAGCAAGATAGGAAAATTAATAAGAAGCTAATATGGCTCCGTCAGGAGCTCTTTAATGACCTGAAAATCAAAAAGGAATCTTACAAACAGTGGAAACATGCTTAAATAGATAAGGAGTAGTACACTGATAAGAACAGCATAAGTATTTAGGGACAGAATCAGAAAGACTAAGGAACAAAATGAGTTACAGCTGGCAAGGGACATAAAAGGCAATAAGAAGAGTCTCCTCAACAGCGTGCTACCTATATGTCACTTTGTCCTTGGTCCTGCATGATACATCCTTCCACTGATAGTACTTTACAATAAATAAATAAATAATAATAATAAATATGATTGTGATGTTTTGGGTTCCATCACTGCCTGCTCTTTAACACTGGGGGCTTTGTGCTGTGTAGCTATGGGTATGTCTACACTATGAGAGTAGTTCGATTTTACTTAAATCGAATATGTGGAATCGATATTACAAAGTCGAACGTGTGTATCCACACTAAGGACAGTAATTCGACTTTGTGAGTCCACACTAACGGGGCAAGCGTCGACATTGGAAGCGGTGCACAGTGGGCAGCTATCCCACAGTTCCCGCAGTCCCCGCTGCCCATTGGAATTCTGGGTCGAGCCCCCAATGCCTGCTGGGGAAAAAAATGTGTCGAGGGTGGTTTTGGGTAACTGTCATCATCCAACCATCACTCCCGCCCTCCCTCCCTGAAAGCGCCGGAGGGCAATCAGTTCGCGCACTTTTCTGGTCAGTGACAGCGCGGACGCCACAGCACTGCGAGCATGGAGCCTGCTGCGACCATCACTGCAGTTATGGCCGTTGTCAACACCTCGCACCTTATCGTACACCTTTTCCAGAGGCAGATGCTGAGAAATCGGGTGAGGAGGCTACGGCAGCGTGGTGAGGACATTAAGTCTGAGAGGGGCACAGACCTCTCGCAAAGCACGGGACACCGTGCCGTGAACATCATGGTGGCAATGGGTCATGTTGATGCTGTGGAACGGCGATTCTGGGCCCGGGAAACAAGCACGGACTGGTGGCACCGCATAGTGCTGCAGGTCTGGGATGAATCACAGTGGCTGAGAAACTTTCGGATGCGGAAGGGAACTTTCCTGGAACTTTGTGAGTTGCTGTCCCCTGCCCTGAAGTGCAAGGACACCCGGATGCGAGCAGCCCTGACTGTCCAGAAGCGAGTGGCCATAGCCCTCTGGAAGCTTGCAACGCCAGACAGCTACCGGTCAATTGCGAACCACTTTGGCATGGGCAAATCTACCATGGGGGTTGCTGTGATGCAAGTAGCCAACGCAATCGTTGAGCTACTGCTGTCAAAGGTAGTGACCCTTGGAAACGTGCAGGTCATCATAGATGGCTTCGCCGCGATGGGATTCCCAAACTGCGGTGGGGCTATAGATGGAACTCACATCCCTATCCTGGGACCGGACCACCAGGCCAGCCAGTACATTAACAGAAAGGGCTACTTTTCAATGGTGCTGCAAGCACTGGTGGACCATAGGGGACGTTTTACCAACATCAACGTCGGATGGCCGGGCAAGGTTCATGACGCTCATGTTTTCAGGAACTCTGGTCTGTTTAGACAGCTGCAGGAAGGTATTTACTTCCCGGACCACAAAATAACTGTTGGGGATGTGGAGATGCCTATAGTGATCCTCGGGGACCCAGCCTACCCGCTAATGCCCTGGCTCATGAAGCCCTATACAGGCGCCCTGGACACTGAAAAAGAACTCTTCAACTACCGGCTGAGCAAGTGCAGAATGGTGGTGGAGTGTGCTTTTGGACGTCTCAAGGGGAGATGGAGAAGCTTACTGATTCGCTTTGATCTCAGAGAAACCAATATCCCCATTGTTATTGCAGCTTGCTGTGTGCTCCACAATCTCTGTGACAGCAAGGGGGAGACCTTTATGGCGGGGTGGGAGGTTGAGGCAAATAGCCTGGCTGCTGATTACGCCCAGCCAGACAGCCGTGCGATTAGAAGAGCCCAGCGGGACGCGCTGTGCATCCGGGAGGCTTTGAAAGCTAGGTTCCTCAGTGAGCAGGGTAACCAGTGACTTTTAAGTTTGTTTAAAGAGAAGCTGAACCTGCCCCCGTTTCTTTACCCACTTAATGTTGACTATCCTCTCCAGCTACATACCCCGTTCACCCCGTCCCCCCCCTTCCAACCCACGTTTAAAAATAAAATAAATGGAACTTTGTTAATGAACCCCGTTTTCTTTATTATGGGTTTCGCGGTAAACTGTTGAAACTGGGACGCAGACTGTGGTGGCGAGCGGGCGTAGTGATGGAAAGGACGCTTCTAAACTCGAGGAATGACAGGCTCCTGCTCCTAGAGGGGTCCGCAGTGGTGGACTGGTTGTTTCAACGGAGCCTGCCAGCCCTCCTTTTCGGGACTCTGTGTGTGGGGGCTATGTGACTTTTTGGCGGGGGAGGACGGTTACAGATCCCCTGCTGCGTGGCTCTGTGATCCAGGATAAGGACCACTGCATAAGATCTCTAACCGCCCTCCCCCGCCACAAAGTCACATAGCCCCCCCACACAGAACATGAAAACCACCTCCCAGACTGACCAGGGTGCCTAGTGACTGCAATGTGTGTGTGACCTGCTGCTGAACCTGCCCCCGTGTCTGTACCCTGGTAAAGGTGACTGTCCTCTCCAATTACCAACCTCCTTCCACCCTTCAAACACACTCTTCTGTAAAAGAACATGATGGAAACAGTAATTAACAGAAACGTATTTTTTATTAGCAGCTACACAGTTAGGGGATGAAACTGGGACGGGGGCTTGGGTGAGGCGGGAAGGAAAGGACTTATCAAATTTTGGGGAATGAGAGCCTTCTGGTACTCGAGCAGTCTGCAGGGGTGGAGTGACAGTTTTCACGGCCCCTGCCGCCCCTCCTTCTTGGGACTTTGGGTGAGGGGGGTATGGGACTTTGTGGCGGGGGAGGGCGGTTAGAAAGAGACTGCAGCGGGGCTCTGTCCTCCTGCCTCCGGTCCTGCAGAACATCCACAAGGCGCCGGAGCGTGTCCGTTTGCTCCCTCATTAGTCCAAGCAGCGTTTGAGTCGCCTGCTGGTCTTCCTGCCGCCACCTCTCCTCCCGTTCAATGTTTGATCGATGGTATTGCGACATGTTCTCCCTCCACTGAGTCTGCTGGGCTGCCTCTGCTCGGGAGCAGCCCATAAGTTCTGAGAACATGTCGTCCCATGTCCTTTTCTTTCTCCGCCTAATCTGCGCCAGTCTCTGGGAGGGGGATGCCAGGGTAGGTCGGGAGACAGTCGCAGCTGTGGTATGGGAAAAAGGGAGTGAATTCCTCAAAAAGATAATTTTTTGTGAACAATTAACATAGTTTTTCTCTGTGAACAAGACCATGCACAGCACCTATCACATGCGCACTCAGGACAAGGTCGAATTTTCGGCCTTCGCATTCAGTGCTTGGGGTCTTGCAGTGGAGATCAGACAAGCGGGGCAGGACAGCGGAATTCGGGTAGCAGGCTGACATGGTAAGCCGTAGACTTTTGGCTGCTTAAAACTTAAATTATAGCAGTGCCCTCCTTTCACGTTCAAAGCAATGGTTCTAGCGTTGGCCAGTTCCTGCTGCCAATCCGGCAAGCATGAACTCTGCCCCTGTCCCACCGCCTCGCGGCTGTCCCCAGGAAAGAGCCCTGTATGCTGCCCCTCTCCCGCCTCCACCGCGTGGCTGTAAACCGCCGGTTACAGTTCTGTAAAGGAACAGGCAAGCAGTCCCAATAGTAACATTCCCCTAATTCTAAGCAGGTCACCATGAGCGACATCACTCTGCTGAGAATTTCGGAGACAGAGAAAGAACGCATGCTGCGTGAAAGCCAGCAAAAACCAGGGCCGTATGCCGCCATGCTCTGCAAGGCAATGATACCAGAGTACTTGATGATAGCCTGGCGCGGAAAAGTTTCCTACCACGGAGGACACAATAAGGCCGCTCTCCCCAGGAACCTCATGCAAAGGCTTTCCAATTACCTCCAGGATAGCTTCGTGGAGATGTCCCATGAGGATTTCAGCTCTATCCCCGGACATATAGACTTTATTTTCCAGTAGCTGCACTGGCAAGGACAGAAAAGTAGAGCGCCTAGGGCAAACTAATCATGATAAACCGGACATTGTTAGATTCTTTTGCAGTAGTTGCACTGCCAAGGACTTAAACCTTAAGCGCCTAGGGCAAACCAATCAGGAAAAACCCATTGTTAATGTTCCTGTTCTGTTCAAAATAAATGTTTACATGTTTAAAACACTTACCGACTGATCCTTCCCCTGATTCAGGGTCTGGGTTAACGCCTGGGGACGGTTGGTAGGGGATCTCTGTGAGGGTGATGAAGAGATCCTGGCTGTCGGGGAAATCAGCGTTGTAAGCGCTGTCGACTGCCTCGTCCTCCTCATCTCCTTCCTCATCTTCCCCGTCCGCTAACATCTCCGAGGAAGCGGCCGTTGACAATATCCCATCGTCTGAGTCCACGGTCAGTGGTGGAGTAGTGGTGGCGGCCGCACCTAGAATGGAATACAGTGCCTCGTAGAAACGGCATGTCTGGGGCTGGGATCCGGAGCGTCCGTTTGCCTCTTTGGTCTTCTGGTACCCTTGTCTCAGCTCCTTGATTTTCACGCGGCACTGCGTTGCATCCCGGCTGTATCCTCTCTGTGTCATGGCTTTTGAGATCTTCTCGTAGATCTTTGCATTCCGTCTTTTCGCTCGCAGCTCGGAAAGCACGGACTCATTGCCCCACACAGCGATCAGATCCAAGACTTCCCGATCAGTCCATGCTGGGGCCCTCTTTCTATTCTGAGATTGCATGGTCACCTCTGCTGGAGAGCTCTGCATCGTTGCCAGTGCTGCTGAGCTCACCACGATGTCCAAACAGGAAATGAGATTCAAACTGCCCAGCCAGGAAAAGGAATTCAAATTTTCCCGGGGCTTTTCCTGTGTCAGAGCATCCGAGCTCGGACTGCTGTCCAGAGCGTCAACAGAGTGGTGCACTGTGGGATAGCTCCCAGAGCTATTAGCGTCGAATTCCATCCACACCTACCCTAATTCGACATGGCCATGTCGAATTTAGCGCTACTCCCCTCGTTGGGGAGGAGTACAGAAATCGAATTTAGGAGACCTCTATGTCGAACTAAATAGCTTCGTTGTGTGGACGGGTGCAGGGTTAATTCGATTTAACGCTGCTAAATTCGACATAACCTCCTAGTGTAGACCAGGCCTATGATTCAGATCTCTGACACCAGTAGCCTGCCCACAAGTATAAGGTCTCACCCTGGCTCTCACTAGCGAAGGTACACTTTGAAGGGTGATACCAACAGCCTTTCCAGTTCCAGATCTCCCCAAATATGTCCTCCCCAAGCTCTTAATTACCAGACACTCAGACTGTTCCCCTCTGGTTCCTCACCCCCCGAAGGTGTGAAACCAGCCCCCCAATTATCAGCTCACTTTGGTACACTCACTTCATACAGTTTGCATAACAGACACCTACTTGGGATGAAAATAAAAAAAAAAGTGTATTGAACCGAAAAATCTCAGATTCAAAGATGAAATAGTAAGGGAAAGCAAATATACGAGTTACACAGAAAACAAACTTAAAGATAAAGCCTCAGGCTTTGCATGTTTATACTACATAAAATCTCTTTTCTAATAAGAGTTACCTATTGCATCCGAAGAAGTGGGTATTCACTCACGAAAACTCATGCTCCTATACGTCTGTTAGTCTATAAGGTGCCACAGGATTCTTTGCTGCTATTACCTTATAACAGTTTCTGAGCACACCCTCTATCTATAGGAGGGATCCAGTATTCTCAGACAACCTCCTGTCTTGAGATTATCCCCTCAACTTCTAGATGCTCTTCAGTTCAAACCCCTTCCATTTTAAAAATAGGGAAAGCTTCCTCCTTTTCTTAGTTTTTGAAGTCTTAGTTCTTTTCAATTTCAAGCTGTTCCCATTTCCTTTGATGGTTCCTCACTGTTTTTTCCTGGGCTGGACAATGGCTAGGTGCTTGAAGCCAGTCTAGTCTGGTTGGAGAAGTAGCCCCCAGGGCCGGATTAGGAGGCAGGTGATCCAGGCGACCGCCTGAGATGCCGGGCTTGGGGGGCGCCGGGCTCAGATGCTGTTTTTGTTGTTAGTGACAAAAGGGAAAATGGAATGTTTGAAGTAAAAACTTCAGGTATTCCATATGTGGATTCATTTTTCACTAACCTCCTAGAATGTTCTGGACCTTTGTAGAATCTCATGGAACCTTCCAGACTTTCTAAGATCTACATTTTCCTCTAACCTCCTAGAATGTTGTCAACCATGCCCTCGCGGATATATAAGGGGTAGGGTGTTGCCAGCCAGTCTTATATGACAGGGATAAATCATGCATGCAAATCATGCATCAAAGTTTTGACATGGGCTACAAATGCAATAAAAAATGGTATTCAAAAGTTTAACAATGGAGGGGGAGCCGAAGATGCTCCTCGCCTGGGGCACCATTTGGTCTAGGGCCAGTCCTGATAGCCCCTCCCTGCCTGATTACTTCACCACTCTATTGTGAAGTGGTGTTGAAGTCATACCACAGTTACAATTTTCTATGTATGTATTCATGCATACATAACCATAACCTGTACAGATACCTCATGACAGCTATTAAGTTACATGCATTACAAGCTTTTAAAAGAGATTGCATGCAAACAATTGGTTTAACTGCTTATTTTTCAGTGTTTGAACCTTCTGTTCTTCCCTTAGGGTGTCTGGGCCTTGATTGTCACAATGGTGAGGAGCCAAAACTCCATAAGACAGAATGCCCGTGCTAGCTAGGTAAGATAGAAGGACCAGGTGCCATCATTTTAAAGTCTAAATTATTAGTACATAAAATCCAGAGTTAACAACGATATAAATCTGGTGAGAACAGAGAATGAAATTGTTTTAGCCGTCTTATCTCTCTAGCTTTGTTAGAGTCAATACAAAATCTGTACATTTCCCCTTGTGGAAGAAAATCTTGAATAATCTGTAGAAGTAACTGGATTTTATTATTTGTATTATAGCAGCACCAATAGAAGCCCCAACTGGGATTGGAACCACTGGGCTAGGCACTGTACAAACAGCCAGATTCAGCCTGTCTTACCATATGTTTGTACATTGTCTGGCACAACTGAACTGGGCCCAATCTTGACTGGGGCTATTATGTGCTATCAGAATATAAATAATGATAATGGTAAGGTTTAAACCCTTGATTCAGATGTGCAAAACATGAAGGCAATTTGAAAAACAAAATAAAAAAATTTCCACTCTGTGAAAAATAGAAATCCCCAAAACAGAATTTATTTAATGGATTTGACATCAAAAGAGGACTGTTCTGTTTTTCAGTTTTAAATCCATCACTTAAAAAACCCACTAGGTCTGCAGACATCCAAGAAAGCATGTGTCAGATTCCCTGCTACCTCTAGGTTATGTTAAAGTCCAGTTTTGTTTTATTCCCCATGATTATGATCAGAGCTTTCTTCATGTCTCTCAGGAGATTTCCAATTACATGTCTTGTATTGCACTTTGGGCTACAGGTAGAAGTAAATGATGGAAAGATAAGATTTCTGGGGAAAATTCAGTACAGGATATAGAAGGCATAGATATAACAGTTGGAAGTAATTCTTTTTTGAGAATTCTTGATGAAGAAATTCCTACTAAGAAGGGAAAATTCTGAAAAATGAAGAGCTGGGAAGCTGTCTTCCCAGAGCACCACATTAGCATTAGCCTCAGAATTATATAAATATTTGTAAAGGATTTAAAATTCTTTTCAGATTTCAGTGGACTAGTAATAGGCTTAGATTCCTTATGCTGGAATAAAGCGAGAGTGTTAGTGTTCTTCCTTTACTTAAGCTTATTTGCCAGCATTTTATTTATACCTGTTTCTGTCTTCTTCAGTATAATACTGCTGTTTCATTCTGAGAGGAGAGGTGTTCATATTGCAGACAAAATACATATATACACACATGCAATCAATACAAAAATCATAGAAGTGACACAACACAAGCTTAACATTATCATTCAGTTGCACTGCACACAGAGGTGAAAGTAAGTCGGTCCGGTCCAGTCCGGCATACTGGCAAGTGCCGGTACACAGCTGACCGTACTGGCAGGGGGCAGCTTCCCCAGGCTGGCAATTTAAAAGGCCCCTGGGCCTTTAAATTGCCACCAGAGCCCCACTGCTGGAGCCCTGGGGCAGCAGCCGCGAGCCCTGGGGCTCCAGCAGCAAGTTAAAGGGCCTGGGGCTCCTGGCCACTGCTACTGCAGCGAAGCCCCATGCCCTTTAAATCATTGCCAGAGCCCCGGGGTAGCGGCAACGGCTGGGAGCCCCAGGGCTCCAGCGGCGATTTAAAGGCCAGGGGCTCTGAGCCACCACTACCGCAGCCGGAGCCCCAGGCCCTTTAAATCGTGATTTAAAGGACCCAGGAATTTAAAGGCCCGGCCCCTTCCAGTTGAGGCCCCACCCCCCTGCTCAGGACCCCAGCCCTGCATACCGGTAAGTCCCTTAAGTTACTTTCACCCCTGACTACACACCAGTCAGGGTTCCTTTTCCCCACGTCTTCTTTGTTATTATTTATTTAGGGCCCACTCTTGCAACTTGAAATACACAAGCAGACTGCTACCCCTACATAGAACCCCAGGGCAGCCCCACTAGAGCCTTAGTTTGTGCAGTCTTCAAGGTCTGGACCTTATCTTCATGCCTGTCTATAAAGTACATAGAGAGACAAGATGAGTGAGGTAATATCTTTTATTGGACCAACTTCTGTGGGTGACAGAGACAAGCTTTCAAGCCACACAGAGCTCTTCTTCAGGGCTGAGAACCCACAGAAGTTGGTTCAATAAAAGATATTACCTCACCCACCTTGTCTCTAATATCCTGGGACTGACATGGCTACAATGACACTGCATATAAAGTACCTAGAACACAGTTAGTATATACAAATATATAAAACATAATAACAATTCCCACATATAAACTATGTTAACTTAGAGTTAAGGTTGCTCAAATATATTCCATCACAATGGGCAAGCAAATAATAGGCTAAGGCAACATTCCCCCCCCCAGGAAAAGTCTCCAAGCACTAGCTCACTACCATTACAATTCTCACCCACACTAATACCATCTCTAACATATACACTTACAGTTCAATAATGTTAGCACCTCAGTGCACATATCAAATAGCTGTAAAGAACCTGCTAGTCATCAATACATAAATATCTTTTGTGGCATCTGCTTGGGTAATGGAGCACCTAATTCTGGCACTGCTTCTAAGGTGATAAAAAGCTACGTAGTGGAAGAGATGTACTGAGTAAAATAAAGCTCCAGGTCAAGAAACAGCAAGATTCTTTATAGAATTTGTTGAATTCAATTAATCCCATGGAACTGCTAAAAAGCAAGGAGCTTATCTAGTTCAGTCTATGCCTGGGGCCAAGTAGGAGAAACTCAGAGATTGAGACCAAACCAATTACTTGTCAGCCAGGTCTGAATTTTCAAGAGACACCTGGACAACATAGAGGCTGCTGGGCCAGATTTAAAATTATTGTCAATTTATTGAGCACCATCAGTAGGCTTGGTGCTGCACAAAATGTAGAAGAAAACTAATCCCTTCCCAAAGATCTTAAAGCCTGCATTTTACTCCCACCTTTAGGCCTCTTTACACTGCTAGAGTGGTGTAAAAAGGCCTTAGTTTAAATGAGAATCAGGCTGTAACATTCTAAACAAGACAGATAATGTATCAGACAGGCAATAAAATGGATGACCCTGGTGATACAAGTGATGAGTGTATTCAGCATATTTGAGCCCAATTTACTACAGTGAAATTACACCATCGTAAAACTGGAGTGCCCCATTGGCAATGAGGCCACCTATATTTGCACTCACTTCTTATTTACACCAGTATAAATCTAGAGTAACTCCACCGAAGTCCATGAAATTACACCAGAATAAAAGTGGCATGAGTGATAGCAGAATGGGATCAACGTGCAAATGGAACATTTTATTGGGCAATGTGCAAATGGAATTGTGGAATTGTGCAATGTGCTAATGTGCAAATGGAACATTTTATTGCATGCCACTTAGATTTATTATTCTGGCCAAGGTATAATTTTTAACCAAACATTTATTTAGAAATCTGATTTTTATATACATAAATGTTGGGCTTATATTATCAGTATACAAAATGACAAGAAGTGGAACCCTATGAAATAAATGGGGGTAATGTACTCAAATTTCAAATATTTATAGTTAATTACAATACTAATTTTTCCAATATATAAGTTCAGATTGTGAACCTCTCATAAAAATGCTACAGTACAGTTATACAAAAGAGAATTCTATTGTGGGTTTATTCATAGCCTGAGAAACTAGGGTTTTTATATAAAACAGAATGAACACAACCGTGTCGCTTGGCTCTCCTATTCAAACTTCACAAATTCTTCAGAGAATTTAGGGTTACACTGGGCTATTGGCTGGTCTAGATGTGAGATCAGAACATATTCAAATGGAGTCAGAAGAAAATAGAAAAAGACTGGTGAATTGCAACCAGAAATAAGTGAAATTCATAATTTCCATCCCACAGGAAATTTTAATATTTCAACATTTGTTTTCATCCCAAATCAGCACAAAAAATCATAATGAAATTTTTCACAGAATGAAATATTCCCAAAAAACATGTATTCAGAAAGAGTGAAATATTTCATAAAACATTCAACAGTCCAAAAATCAAAATATTTTGTTATGTTCAACTGAGATAAAACATTGAGTCAGTTCAACAGTAAACTATTTGCCCATAGTGGTACTTGACCTCATTGAAGTTGTAGTTCAGGAGCCTGAATCCCTCATTCTCCCCTATGGACCAGGCTCCCCGGCCAGTCTTCATCTCCTTTGATGCACCCAGAGTTATGCAACTCTCCTAGTGCACCACACAGGCTGGACAGAGGGGAGTTGACATCACATTATGGGAAATGTAGTCTGGCCTATAGCAGAGAATCAGGGCCCCACAAGGAAATATCCCACAAAAGGGAAACACAACTTTTGTTGAACTGACCGATTCAGGTCAAACCAGCCTAAAACAGAATATTTCATTTCCATTTTCCCTGATTTAAAAAAAAAATAAAAATTTCAAACAAAATGGAAAATTTCAATTTTGTGGAAACTGTATTTTATGTCGGAAGACCATAACAATAGTAAATTCCCATCCAGCTATTATTACAACTAATTGGAACTGGATCTGCCCCAGACAGATGGCTCCCCCAACAAACCATCTGACAAAAGTGTTCATAACTCATGTGCAGTTACTCTATGATTCTAATATGTTGGGCCCAGCAGCGGCTCCAGGCACCAATGCTCCAAGCGCGTGCCTGGGACGGCAAGCCGCTGGGGGTGCCCTGCCTGTCCCTGCGAGGGTGTCAGTCAGGCAGCCTTCGGCGGCTTGCCTGCGGGAGGTCCACCGGTCCCGCTGATTCGGTGGCAATTCGGTGGTGGGTACACCGAAGCCGTGGGACCGGCAGACCTCCCGCAGGCATGCCGCCGAAGCCGCAGGACCGGGGACCTCTCACAGGCATGCCACCGAAAGCAGCTTGCCTGCCGTGCTTGGGGGGGCAAAAAAGCTAGAGCCGCCCCTGGTTGGGCCATATTCACAGGACAGTGAAAGAATGGGTAAACCCTACCCACTAATGCAAAAATGTGTAGGAAATTCTGTGAGGATGCTATGAAGTGTTTGTCTACCCTGATTTTTTTTTCTATGGACTTTTCCTGCAGGAGGGCATGATCTGGACCATGAAGATAGAGTTTAATTGCACATTTATACAGTGTACATCTTCTCTTTAAACAGAATAGTTTGTGGCCAATACACCTGTCCTTGCCTAGTCATATCTTTTAGTATATTTTACATAAGTGTTTCAACTATATTATGTACAACCACTTTCACAGTAGTTCACCTGAGTCAATATGTAGGCCATACTTATAGGACAGGGGTCTCTATCCTGAGAAACAATGACTCTGAAAAAGACTTGAGGTCTTGGTTTATACTCAGCTGAATATGAGCTCCTAGAGTTATGCTGTGACCACATGGGCTAATATAATCCTTGGATGTATAAATAGGGGAATCTTGAGTATGAATAGAGAAGTTATATTACCCCTGTATTTGGCACTGATGCAACCACTACTAGAATACTGTATCCAGGTCTGGTGTCAGCAATTCAGCGAGGCTGTTGATAAATGGGAGAGGGTTCAGAGAAAGATTAAAGGATTAGAATCAGGAAACTCAATCTATTTAGTTTAACAAAGAAGGTTAAGGGGTGAGCTGATCACATTCTATACATATTTACATGGGGAACAGAAATTTGATAATAGGCTCTTCAACCTGGCAGACAACGGTCTAACAAGATCATAGAATCATAGAATATCAGGGTTGGAAGGGACCTCAGGAGGTCATCTAGTCCAACCCCCTGCTCAAAGCAGGACCAATCCCCAACTAAATCATCCCAGCCAGGGCTTTGTCAAGCCAATGACTGGAAGTTGAAGCTAGACAAATTCCAATTGGAAATGAGGAATAAATTTTTAACTGTGAGAGGAATTAACCACTGGAACAATTCACCAAGTATCGTGGTGAATTTTCCATTACTGGTGATTTTTAAATCAAGATTGGATGTTTTTTCTTAAAAGATATTCTCTAGTTCAAACAGGAATTAATTTGGGGAAGTGCTGTGGCCTGTGTTATACAGGAGGTCAGACTATATGAGCAGAATAGTCCCTTCTGACCTTAGAATATCTGAATCTATAGCCTTTGACTCAGGAGATCCGGGTTTGATTTTTTTATTATGCAACTTCCTGTGTGACCTGGGGCAAGTTTGTTTATTCTTTCTGTACCTCAGTTCCCAATTAGGACAATGGGGATGTTGTGAAGATAAATACATTATAGTTTGTGGAACTAAAGATACTATAGTGATGGGGCCATTTCTAAACAGAATTGGCTGCATGATTCATGGCCTCAGGGGCTGAACTCTGTCCTCCTCTAAACACCATTGGCTTCTCTAGCACACAGCCCATTTATCTGAGTTGAGTGCTGGAGCTAGGATTTAGCCCTTTGTGAACTGAAAAAAGATGGTATAAATTTCAGTGGTATCTCAACATGTGAGAGGAAGAAATCTTGTTATACTGCACTTCAGATAGTTCAGTCCATTCAAGACAATCTAACTTATATTTATTAAATGAGACAGCATTATCAAAATGACAGCGTTTCAGCCAAAGACATAAACAATGTTTCTCAAGACATAGTCCAGAAGCAACACAGTGCTTTAAATAATGCTTCCTGTTTTTTCAGAATCCTCATTCCCAGTTCCTAATTATCTATAATAGGAAGATTTACTGATATACATTCACAGTGATCTCCAAGTCACTTCCAGGTGTGAATTAGTTTCTTCAAATAACAAACCTTTCATTTTCACTAGTTACAATGTTGCTTTAGATAAATGTCTTTTTCAATCATGTAAACATAATATGAAGGTGAGATATTAAAAATCCAAGTTAGACTTTCCAAGTATGTCATCCAGTCCTGAAGATGAAAGGGATCACACCCTAGACTACCAGATTAATATCAAATATGCTTTTAAATGTTTACTCTTCAAATATAACTTATACTGGCAATATATATTTAAATCAATTGTTTTTGCTAATTCTTTAAATAATTATTTAAATCATTAATAGTAGCAGGAAGTAGATGTAATAGCCTGGCTCTGGGTTTGATTGGGATATTAATTGAAAGGATTTGAGGAACCAGTGTATAGTAACGTTTTCTTTGCGTACAAAATATTGCAATGAACACAAACTTTCTTTAAAAACAGGAAAGAAGCTAAATTGAGAGAGCAAAACCAAAGGGGTTCTCTCTCTTATTAATCGGCTGAGTGCCAAGAGAGAGGAGAAAGGAATTTGTTTTGATCTCATTTGAGAAATAGCAAACATACCAATTTTAAAAGAAACACATTAGCTTACATTTGAAACTGCCAGTATTGCAAGGATATCAAACACACGTAACATTTGTAGATACATGTTGAACCAGACATTAACATTTTTTAGATTTATCCCTTTTTATCCATTATACTTATCCACAAATACTTAAGTATGTATGTGTAGTGGTCTCTCGCTCTCAAGTAGGGAGGGAGGCAACTCCGCCTCACGCTGTCAGGTCGCAGCACTCGGGCTCGGGCCCTGCTGCCAGGGCGAAGCAATAAGCAGTCTCTAGGTCTGTAGCCCCCAGCAGAGGTAAACAACAATTAACAGCTGGTGCTCTAGCCCAGCGGTTCTCAGCTGGGGGTCCGCGGCCCCCTGGGGGGTCTGCGAGGCCTGGGAGTCTGTGGCTGAAACCCAGAGCCAGAGCCCTAGCGCTCCTGCGGGGTTGAAGCCAGGAGGCGCGGGGCTGAAGCCCCAGTCCCCGGCACCCCCCTGGGGCTGAAGCCGGGAGGCACAGAGCTAAATCCCAGAGCCCTGGCGCTCCCTGTGGGGCAGAAGCCCTGAGCCCATTGGCAGAGTTGGGGACATGGAGGGCATTACCCCCCCCCCAAAACTGCTGCACAAGAGCACAGCAGACCTGGTGGCAGCTCCGCACCTCCCCCTACATCTCCTCTCCCCACCCTCTGGCCAGGTCGGAGGTGGGAAGCCAGAGCCAGGCAGTGCAGGGCAGCTGCTGCCCTGGCTGGTGCCATGCGTTCCCTCATCTCCTGCTGGTGCCCTGGACTGAAGCTGCTCCTCAGCTCCCAGCCCCCTTTGCTCCTGCAGAGACAGCCGGTAAGAGCTGCCTGGGTGGGGAGACCCGGCTCCGTGGCTGTCAGACCCCTCCAGGAAGATGGACCGCAGGGGAGCCCTCCCAACCAGCACACAGACCCTAATACCCCTCTCCCTATACCCTGAGGCTACGTCCTCTCTGCACCCTGAGCTACCCCCGCCCACACACAGCCCCTAGCTATCCCTCCCTGCATCCTGAGCTAC
>NW_020664492.1:8984491-8984586 GCF_002925995.2 Terrapene triunguis | reverse complement strand
TACCCCCTCCCTGGATCCTGAGCTACTCCCCTGTGTGCACACAGCCCTTAGCTACCCCCTCCCTGCATCCTGAGCTACTCCCCTGTGTGCACACA
>NW_020664492.1:8943658-8984391 GCF_002925995.2 Terrapene triunguis | reverse complement strand
CACACAGCCCCTAGCTACCCCCTCCCTGGATCCTGAGCTACTCCCCTGTGTGCACAGAGCCCCTAGCTACTCCCTCCCTGCACCCTGAGCTACCCCCCGCCCACACACAGCCCCTAGCTACCCCCTCCCTGGATCCTGAGCTACTCCCCTGTGTGCACACAGCCCCTAGCTACTCCCTCCCTGCACCCTGAGCTACCCTCTGTCTGCACACAGACCCTAGCTACCCCCTCCCTGCACCCTAAACTGTTTTCAAACATTTTGAGCTAAGTTATAATTTTTGGTTGCAACCCCCCACCCCCACCCCGAACCCAGACAGGCTGGGTGGCCCGCTGAGGTGAGTCAGGGGGTGGAGGTGACATTGCCTTCCTGGACCCTGCCATGCGGAGGTGGCTTGAGCCCCACTGGCCCTTTGCCCCCCCCCAAAATAGAAGTTAAACTACGCCTATGCCCAAGGCCTCTGCCCCGAGGCCCTCCCACCCCCACTGGGCCCTGGAGTTTTTATAGCATGATGAGAGGGGCCTCAGAGAGAAAAAGGTTGAGAACCCCTGCTCTAGCTCCCTCGGGCAGGGCAGAGCAGTAAGTAGTCTCTAGCCCAGAGTCTCCCAGCTTGGGCTGCTGCCAATCAAGAGGGTACAACTCTACATGGGGCATAAACAGTCTTTAGCCCACAGCATCCTGGCTGGGGCAGACAGCAATTAACAGTCTGAGGTTCTGGTCCTTTGAGCGGGGTGGAGCAGGGAGTGGGCTTTAGTCTAAGCCTCCTGGCTAAGCCAGCCAGCAAACACACAGTCTAAATGGTCACCATCTTGTGACAGGGCAAGCCACAAGCCAAGCACAGGCTTTCTGGCCTAGGGGTGAAGAGGCTGCTACCCGAGGAGTAGGGTTGGCAGCGGTGGGTAGGTGGATCTGGGCCCACCCAATTCCACTGGTTCCTAGCTCAAGGCCCTAAAAGTGGTGGAGTGTTTCACCACTGGGTCAGTGGGGAATCCAGCCGCAACACGCTGACCCCTGCTCTGGCAACAATACTGGACTAAAGTCTGGTTTCCCTGGGCTAATTCCTACCACAGTCTGGAGAAGGGGTTCCATAGTCCAAGGGTCCTCTGTCTCCTCAGCTGGCAACTCCTCCCCAGGGTCAGTCTCCTCCGGAAGTAAGGTAGGGTGCTGTGCTGTCCTGCGCGGCACAGGCTCGGCTGCGGCAGTCAGCAGCAGACTGGAGAGGTTTGTCTCCTTCTGTGGCTCCCGTTCATCTGAGCTCCAGGGCCCTCCCTTTCCACTTCCTGTTCTGCCTCGGTACTTCTGGCGAGGTGGGCGGGACGAGTCTGGCTCCACCCACCACGGGTAGTGCAGTGGTCCCTCGCTCTCAAGTTCAGAGGGAGGCCGCTCTGCATCATTACAGTATGTAACTTTACCCCTATGAGTCATCTCCCCGCTTAGTCCTCATGTGAGTAAAGTTACATATGCACTTAAATGTTTTCAGGATCAGAGCCATAGGCCCAGATCCAACAAAGCACATAAGCAGATGCTTGACTTTAACCATGTAAATATGCCCACTTAAGCCTGACTTAAGTGCTTTTGTGAATAAGAAGGAACATAAGCATGAACTTCCAGGCTCAGATTCATAGGCGCTGTCTCCGTGAATGCTCCAGGGCTGGAGCACCCACGGGCATAGGCGCCGACTTCTGCTCCCGCCGGTGGTTGCTTGACCCACCTCTGCCCCCGGCCCCACCCCGATTCCAACCCTGCCCCTCCCCCATTCCAACCCCTTCCCCAAAGTCCCCACCCCAACTCCGCCCCCTCCCTGCCCCTATTGCGACTCTTTCCCCAAATCCCTGCCCCAGCCCCGCCTCTTCCCCACTTCCTCTCCTGAGCTTGCCATGTTCCCGCTCCTCGCACTCCCTCCAAGCACGCCACCAAACAGCAGGGGAAGTGCTGGGAGGTAGGTGGAGGAGTTGGGACGCGGCACGCTCAGGGGAGGAGGCGGAGGAGGAGGTGGGGCATGGGGGAGGGGAGCTTGGCTGCCGGTGGGTGCAGAGCACCCACTAATTTTTCCCCATGGGTGCTCCAGCCCCGGAGCACCCACGGAGTCAGCGCCTATGCCCACAGGAAAAAAATACTGGGTGCTCAGCACCTACCAGCGACCCTACCAATCAGCTCCTCCCCGCCCCACAGTGCCTCCTGCTCGCTGGTGATCAGCTGTTCAGCGCCACTGCTCAGATTTTAAGCTCTTTGGGGCAAGGGCTTATATTTTTGTATCTTCTGAGAAATGGATCTTAAAGTGCCCATAAACCAATATCATGTTTTAATGTCTCAAAAGAGATTGTAGAATATGTCTGAAGCATTTTTACTTCAAACAAACACCTTTGCCCTTGAAACAAGTATGGAAAATTTCAGCCCAAAAGGAATTTGAGGAAATTAGGAGCAATTAAACAAGGGAGGTTAGTCGGGAAGCTGGAACTCAGCCTGAGCTACAGCATGTGTTCAGCAAAGCATGTTATAATAACCATTAAAATACTGAAGTCAGCACTGCCTCCACACCACCATAACACTGGGTGTAGACTATGAATGCACAGTAATGCCAGAAGTCACTGAGTGAAGCAAAATACCTCAGCGTGGGGTTGTTTTAATTAAAGTTGTAAGCAAAAAGATCATACTTAAGTGGCTCATTAAATGACAAGGAGGGGTCTAGACTGAAGATTTTTATGTCAAGATGCCTACCTGTTTTCTCTGGTATTTTACATATCAAAACATTTTTTTCCCTTTCTAGCCTTTGAGCACTAATTCTTCCTATATTTTGACGAAGCTTCCAAGAAAGACAGGCCATTGTAGTTAGCATGCAGTTTCAGGACTCTAATATGCTCTGATGGGTAAAACATTTCTGCTGTCTTACTGCAAGAGACATTTATTAATGGATGGGCTGATAATGCTTATTATGTGCCTGAGATAGCCTCAAAAGAGCCAGAGAATACAACTGTAGGTGAACAATGTCTGTTCTTGTGAGGGTTTCTTAGCAATAAATTGGATTTTCAATTCAAAATGTTTCTCATTTTATGGAGAAAAAGCAATCAGACCTTTCAGAGTCTACTAGCAATAGAAAGAATTAGGAAAATAAGCAAAGACAGACAGCAAGTTTTCAAAGTCACACAATGCATCAAAGGGAAAAGAAATCAGAATCTAATTGAGACCCAGCCTTCTGTATCTTTTAGTTCTGGTTCACCTGAGGAGAGGAATGCTAGTTTTCTAGTATTAAGTGCTATGGTCACTGGGACTGAAAAAAATACAGTCACATTGATAGGTCAGGTACAGATAAGGTAATCCATTTTTTATTTACCTCAGTATTAAAACATGTATTCCATTAAATACATTTGAAAAGATAATAGTCTCTAGTATTCTAGAATCTTAAGGATAAAAGTCACAGCTACTGTTTATGTTAAAACTTGTTAAATTGTATCTAAATAGATGGATGTAAACAAAATTATTCTTCAGGGCTTAGTTCTGAGACAACTGCTATTTCTCCTGTATGAAAACTACTCCCTAAGGAGATGCAAATTATTTGGTGGTACTTAATGGCCTTGTGGTAATTACTATGCCATTTGAGTTCTCAAAATTGCAATATCTAGTGTATAGCCGTAGCATCAAAATTTCATATGGCTGCATCTGAAATAAGATGCTTAGACAGGGAATTGTAAAATGACATAATTTGATATATATAATTGTAGCATGAATTCAGCTACAAGCCTTAGGCCACCACCAGTTCAATAAGGGATCAGACACAGGTCAGTTAGATGCTCTGAACATTTTATTAGTAGAGAGCTGCAAGTCTTTAGTTCGGTTTAGAGGAGTACTGATGCTCACAGTTATAAATAATGTACTGATATACTATTACCAGTTATAAAATGAAAATAGTTTTAGCCCAGATAAAGCCAAAGGGAAATAATTTAAAGGTTGGATCAGATTCTGCAAATCCTACATATGTTGAATAGCATTTATTCACAAGTAGTCCTGAAAGACCACTTGCATGAGTAAGTGCCATTTGGCATGATTAAGTGTTGCAGATTCTGGCCCTAAATAAAAAGGAAATGGAGATCTAACCAGTATATATTACAGAGTTATTTTGGCCAATCGGTCATTCTGGCATGGATGAGGAGCAATCCAAAGCCCTGATTCAACAAAGCACATACTGAACTCTAAGCACTTGCTTAAGTTCCACTGACTTAGAATTTGAGCACATGCCCAAGTGCTTGGCTGAATGAGGACTCAAATAGGGTGATTGTGTTTCTCTTTCCTGAATACAAAGGCCCATTCCTTCTCCCACTGAAGTCAGTGGGAGTTTTGCCATTGACTTCTATGGGAGCAGGATTTGGCTCTTACTTCTTACTGCTATATGTAAATTTACCTGAATTGTACTACATATGTAAGAATAAAAAAATAGTGTTTAACTCCTTGGATAATTCCAATGGCATCTTAAAGGCAGTGGGTGGGATATTAAGTTTGTTAAACACCTCACACCAGCACTTTTAAGATAGCACTGGAAAGGGCCCAACACATATAGTGGCCTTTCTGATGCCCCATCCTCCTCCTAGCACCACAGTTCATATTTTGTGTGCTCTTGGGCTGCAGTGCAATCTGAGGCATAATGCCCCAGATCATGGAAATGTAGGACTGGAAGGGACCTCAAGAAGTCATCTAACTCATCCCTTCTCACTGAGGCAGATTTAAATATACCTAGACCATCCCTGACAGATGTTTGTTCTTAAAAACATCCAGTGACAGAGATTCCACAATGTCCCTGGGCAGTGTCCCTGTTCTACTGCTTAGTTATCCCGATAGTTAGAAAGTTTTTCCTTATATCTAACCTAAATCTCCCTTCCTGCAAACTAAGCCCAGTACTTTTTTTTTTCTACCCTTAGTGGACATGGAGAACAATTGATCACCATCCTCTTTATAACAACCTTTACATATTTGAAGACTGCTATCATAGCCCTCCTCAGCCTTCTCCTCTCTAAACTGAATATGCCCAGTTCTTTCAGCTTTGCCTCATAGGTCAGGTTTTCTAACACTCATCATTTTTGTGCTCTCCTCTTGACTCTCTCCAGTTTGCCCACATTTATCTTAAAATGTGGTGCCCAGAACTGGACACAGTACTGAAGCTGGGGCCTCGCTAGTGCAGAGCAGAACAATTACCTCCTGTATCTTACATATGACATTCCTATTAATATATCCCAGTATATTTGCCTTTTTTGCAATAGCATCACATTTTTGCTTCATATTCAATCTGTAATCCACTATAACTAAGGCTGCAATTCTTTCATGGAGGTCACGGAAGTCACGGATTCCGAGACTTTCCACAAACTCTCTGATTTCCAAAGCAGCTGACTTCAGGACCACTGGAGCAGCTGGTCCTAGGGCCAGCTGCTCAGGCGTCCCACAGCCAGCTGCACCGGCCACTGCTGGAGCGACCCGGGGCCAGCCGCACCAGCCACTGCTCAGGAGGCCCCGGCAGCTGGCTCCAGGGACTACCCGAGCAGCAGCCAGTGCGGCTGGTCCCACGGACCGCCTGAGCAGGAGCCCTGGGGAAGGCCTCGGGGAACATCTGAGCAGCAGTCCCAGGGGGCTGCCGTGGGGCCAGCCGCAATAACCACTGCTCGGGTGGGCCCGGTCAGCTGGCTCTGGGGACCACCGGAACAGCAGCGGTCCTGGGGTGCCCAGCTCCAGGGACCGACCAAGTAGCAGTGGTCCCGGGGCACCCGGAAGCCATCCGGAGAGTGGTCCCCAGGAGCAGTGGCTGGGGGGAAGTCAACCCGCAGCACTAGAGCAGAGCCCCCCAAGCAGGGGTCCTAAATATTGACTAAATATTAGCCTTAACACAACCCCCAGATCGTTTCCTGCAATATTACCACCTAGCCAATTATTCCCCATTCTGTAATTGTGCACTTAATTTTTTTCCTTCCTAAGTGCAGTACTTCGCTTTTGTCTTTATTAAATTTCATCTTGTTGATTTCAGACCAGTTCTCCAACTTATCAAGATCATTTTAAATTCTAAACGTGTCCTTTGAATTGCTTGCAACCCCTGCCAGCTTGGTGTCATCTGCAAATTTTATAAGCATGCTTTTCACTATATTATTCAAGTCTCAATAAAAATATGGAATAGTACCAGAACCAGGATAGACTCCTGCAGGACCCCTGCAGGACCCCGCCACCCCCTCAGTGGCCAGGGAGCTTAGTGGCTAGATCGTTGGTTAGGGAAGCTGTATGGGGACTTGACTCCTCCTTCTCCCTCAGGTCCCGGCCCAGTGTCCTGTGTTGCTCAACCCCTAAACAGGGGTGATGGATCTTTCTCCCAACCATGAGGGGGTGTCTAGGACCTGTTTTCCTGGCCTGCTCCCTATGCAAGTCCTTTTAGTTTGGGGCATGGCCCTGCTAGTCCAATTGCCCCACAGTTGGGGCTTATCTGTAGGTTCCCCTTGGCAAGGGAAGATTTACTTGCCTCCAGTGGCTGCGCTGGCAGGCAGGTTGCTGGTCTGTGCCTTCAGGCAGGCATACAGAGATCTCCTGCCTCTTTGCCAGTCAGCCCCTGACTGAGCCAGGCTCCCTTCTTTTCTCCCCCCTCCAGGCCTGGTATTGGCTGCAGGTATAATGGGGTGGGGTTAGCTGAACCAACAGATGTTCTTTAACCCCTGCTGTGCACAACTGCAGTCTCTCTGCTCCTTCACAACCCCCCTTATGTCCTCCCAGTTTGACAACAAACCATTGATAACTAGTGTTTGAAAATGGTCTTTCAACCAGTTATGCACCCATCTTAAAGTAATTTAATCTAGACTACATTTCCCTAGTTTGCTTATGAGAATGTCATGTGGAACAGTGTCAAAAGCTTTACTAAAGTCCAGGTATATCACTTCTACTGTTCCCTTTTATCCACTAAGCTAGTTACACTATCGAAAAAAATTATACAGCATTCACGTTTTCCTTCCCCTGCTTCTTTTCTCTTCTCTCCCATTTTTAGTGTTTTAAAAAGGAAATTCAATGCAAAACAACTATATAAAAGCAAGTTTCAGAACAAAATTAATGCAAATTGAGAATTAAAATTCACAAAAGCTGAGTTTATTATTTTTGAAAGCCCCCCAATGTGCTAGGTGCCTCACAAAAACAATTATGGACCTTGTCACTACTCTGAAGAACATACAGTCAAAATTATGGTTCCCCCAAGCAACAGTAACTCAGCCACTCAGCACATGTATAGTCATGCATGCATATATTACAACTGTTAGTATAAACAGGTCATCTTTATCACCAACCACATTTCAGGGCTGAAAACCAGTGCTTTGGCTTCACAGGAATAAAAAGTTTGATGCTTGTGCAATACCTCATCACCTGAAGTCTCATAATAGAATTTTATTTCCAGTCTCCTAAGGCACAATGCTTTGCTGTAGTGTCACCTTTCCACTGTTACAGGAGCAGGTAGAGGAAGGATTACTAAAATAAAATAAAAAAAGCATTTTTGAAAGAGGACAAACTCAATTAATTCATTAAGAAGATTTAAGGAAAGAAAGTCCTGAAAATATGTCTCAAGTTTTCTCCATTTGATCAGAGACATACCATAGTCCAACACAGCACTAATGAAGCTTCTACATTTAAATGACTACTGGCTCATACTCTCAGGATTTGGAGCGATTTCATCATGAAGAAGTGTGAAGGAAGAGAACGTACAAGGCTGGGGTGCCTGTAGTTTTTTTTCAGTGAACAAACAGGCTGTTCTGCACAATTTACAAAACAAACTATATTAATAGGCCACATTTTCAAATCTGATGTAACAGAGTGCTATCTCAGGGCACACCCCCTTGTGGCCCAGCATGGTCCTGCATGCACCCTGCCCTCAGCTCCCTCATGGTTCTTACAATTACTTACTCACAGGCCAGAATACTTAAGTAAGAACCCCCTTTGTGGGGCCATATTTATTAAGTATTTTTCAGAATACAGGCACTTTGGTCCCTCAGTCCCAAAACTTTCTTCTCCTTGGTTCAGGAGTCTCACAGCCCTCTTCCCTGAGGCCTTTCCTGGTAGGTATTTTCCTCTACAAACTATCCGCTCTCTCTCCTCCTCTAAGGCTCTCAGAAGACTTATCTCTCATCTCCAACTCATACCTTGATTTAGCCACATGATGTGCTTGTCATGTGACTGTGATATTTGTCCCCACGTGGGAGAGACAGCTGAGTGAGTCACAGGTTGGGCTGGACCCACTACCCCTTAAAGGGGCCAGTCACCCTGTGATACCTAGGTGCTCAAAGTTAGGTTCTTAGATTCATATTAATCATTGAAATATAAGTAGCCTGATTTTTAGTAGAACTGAGCACCCACAAATCATAGTGAAGTCGATGTGAGCTGAAGCTATTCAGCATCTTTGAAAATCAGACTGTTTATATTTATAGAGAATCAAAAAATCATAGAAATGTAGGGCTGGAAGGGACCTCAAAAGGTCATCAAGTCCAGCTATCTGTACTGAGACAGGACCAAATAAACCTAGACCATCCCTAACAGGTGTTTGTCCAATCTGTTTTAAAAACTTCCAATAATGGGGTTTCCACAACCTCGCTTGGAAACCTATCCCAGCAGTTATCTACATTTAGAGTTAGCAAATGTTTCCTCATATCTAACCTAAACCTCCATTGTGGCAGATTAAGCCTATTACTTCTTGTCCTACCTTCAGTGGACATGGAGAACGATTGATCACTTTCCTCTTCATAGCAGCCCTTAACATATTTGAAGACTGTTAACAGGTACCTCCCTCTCCCCCACCTTCTTTTCTCAAGACTAGGTCCTGGTCAACTAAATATGGACCTAGGAGCCCAACTTTGAGCACTCTGCTTTGAAAATTTTGCTAAAATGCATAAATTAGCATATTCCTAACACAAAGTATTAATAAGCAAAAGGGGTTGATACCAGGCTCAGGCCTGGTTACACTGTCTCCAAAGAGATGCAGCAGAACAAGAAAGGATTCAAAGACAGGTAGTAGAAATAACAAGAAACTTGGAAAGATTTCCATTTGGGAGAGACTAAAAATTATTATGATTATTATTCGTATTGTGGTAAGCATGACTTCAGAGCCACCTTTGTGCTACAGTTTACAGTCTAAAAGCAGATTCATAAATTTTGTTTAGAGAGCAGAGCCCAGATAAACAAAGGGACTCAGTGTTGCAGTGCCTATATTGTCAGGGCCTTGAAAGTCACTGGAATCCATAAACCCTGAGTGAGGTACCTTGGCTCCCTGTACAATGAATTGGGGGGGGGGGGGGAGAAACAGGTGCCTGAGAATAGGGTCCGCAAAAGTCAGTATGCTAGGCAGGCAGCCGCATGAACTAGCCAATGGGAAGTGCTACTGAGAGGATGTCCAGAACCCTGCCCTTCTCACAGAGTAAAGTACCTACCGTAAGTCTGAGCTGGAGGGAGGTGGCTATCTCTGTTTGCGATCCACAGCGGGGAATCCCTCTCCTGGAGTCAGGCGGCTCAGGCATCTATGACATTTCTTGCGAGAATGGTTTAGGTGCCTGCCTTGCTCCACACAAAGTGGCTAGGAGTGGGGATAAAGAGGAGGAGGAGGTGGCCTTCCTGATAATTTTTAGCCCAGTAGTAAATGTATTCATCCAGAATGTGGGAGACTCTGGTACAATTCCCCCTTCTCCCTGATGAGTAGGGATTTGAGCAGGGGTCTCCTACTTCTCCATGAATGTCCTAACTACTGTGTACCCAATAATGAGACATTGTAGTCATCTAGTCCAGCCCCCTAAGCTGATGCAGGACTAAATATACCTATTACTTCTTCTCCTACCTTCAGTGGACATGGACAACAATCGATCACCACCCTCTTTATAACAGTCTTTTACATACTTGAAGGCTGCTAGCAGGTCCATGCTCAGTCTTCCTTTCTCAAGACTAAACATGCCCTGTTTTTTTAACCTTTCCTCATAGGTCAGGTTTTATTAACCTTTTTTTTTTTTTCATTTTTGTTGCTCTCCTCTGGACTATCTCCACATTGTCCATATCTTTCCTATAGTGCGGCGCTCAGAATTGGACACAGAACTCCAGCTAGCTAAGGCCTCGCCAGTGCCGAGTAGAGTGGGATAATTACCTCCCATGACTGACATATGACACTCCTGTTAATACATCCCAGAATGATATTAGCCTTTTTTGTAACTGCATCACATTGTTGTCTATGAGCCACTATAATCCCCGATCCTGTCCCGCAGTACAATGATCACTTCTTTGGAGCCTGATCCTGCATGGTACTGGGCACTTCCAGAGAGGAGTTGAGTGCCCTCAACTCCCATTAATTTCAGTGGGAGTTGAGCAAACTCAGCATCTCAGGATCAGGCCCAAACCCAGCTCCTGTTGAAATCAGTCACTTTATATACACTCAGGAATTTGGCATGTCAACCACCATGTGGTCCCTCTCACAAACCTATTACACACCTCACATCCACATACAAAAGTGCTCCCAATGGCATCACTACTAGAGCTGTATGAGTCATTGATTTTTTTGGTTCGCTGGACAAATTGCCAGTAAAATAAAAAAAGAAATTAAAATAAAGAACAATAAGATTTAAGAACAATAAGGCTGAATAAGGATGGAGTGGGAGAAAGAAAGAAAATGAACCATTGGCTGTGAGAACTGAAAGACTGAAGAAGGGTGGAGTGGGAGAAAATGAGAACGATCACAGAGAATTAAAAATAAACCCCAACAACTTTTCATGTCAAAAGCTCACAACTAACAAGCTGATTAAAATCTAACAACTCTGCCCAAGTACTATACAAAGAGCATTTGATGTTACCATCATGTGTTTTATGCATTTAATAATCACATTTTTAATTGGAAGTTGCATAATTTAATATGTACTAAGGTCTACTACTTAACCACTAGAGTCTAATTAGTAAATCTTGGAAAGGAAGGAATGCAAGCTGATGCTTTGCTCAACAAGCTTGTAACAGTGCTGGAAGAATATCCCTAGGATTAAATGCCAAGTAAAACTAAAGCTTTATTAATTTTCAGTTAACTCTGCCACAACATATTAACCATGCAATTATTTTAAAAGCTGAGTGGCATTAATCTCCCCACCACCACCTCTTACCTCTCCCACACTTCTCCTTTCACCCAAAGAAACAGAGAGAACCTCATCCCATTAATCAATAATATACTCTCTTCACAACATCCTGGAGAAGGAGCTCTACTTAAACTTAAAAAAGTAAATGAGACAAGACTGATATTAATAAAATAGGCCAGGCTAATTGTTCAGTGTTACAACCTGAATTCAGCCCATCAAGGGAAGAATAAGAAATTCCCTTCTAGTTAAATTGACTGAAATACTATGCAGCACTGGAAAATAATAAAGCACAATTAAAAGTGAAAGTGACCTGCGGCTTTAAGTACCCAAGTACTGTTTTAATGGCACATGAAGACCATTTAAAGGTCAATGCCTTAGGAACAATCTCCTCAGTACAATTTCTAAAAGGAAAATCTCTGATAGCTTTAAATGGACCTACCTTGTAGTTTATAAAAATGAAGTGTTCTCTTTTCTGAAGGAAACCAAGAAAATAAATATACAGTGCTGAACAGCCCAGTTTTCCTAAGACACTCTCAGCAATCAGTTTCAAGTCCTTGGTTCAAGAAGAGCAGCTAACTATTCTAAATGGCATGACAGTTAGACAAGGGAGGTCTAAGAGTATCGTGCTTGTCAAGTATCATAGTTTCCAAAACCCTTTTTTCTTTGGATGAAATGATGACTGGCCCAGTACAGATGGGGTAGGGGATACAAGGAGCCAGTACTTCTCAGTACTCCTACACAGAAAGCAGCAATGTGTGAGAGGGAGAGCAGGGGGCATTTCTGGGTGAGACTGGGAGTGGCCACTACCTGTCCCTTCTGTCCCCTGTGCCCCAGACAGTGCAAAGGAGCACTCACAGAGTGCAAGCTACAGCTTTTCTATAGACGTTGCAAAGGCCTCTGGTGAGTGTATATCACACAACGCACATCAGGGCATGATACCTGGGTAATAATGTCTCCAGACACTGCACCTCTTTTTCTCAGCCATGTGCACAGCTCTGCATCTAGAATCTTAATTTCATCCCTTCTCCCTAGAGACCAGCTGTCTTGCTACTTGGGTTGGGACTTGTAAGACTAGGACTTGGGGGTCAGAAGCACAAAGATACAGCTGTGAAAATGAAGTATTTCACTTGTATTTGCCATTATACTGCATCTCTCTACTGGAAATAATCCTTCTGTAGCTGAAGTCTTCTCAGTCCTATCCAATGCATTTTCTCTCACCGGTGTGAACTCTGGACTACTGTACTGTGTGCTGCATGGGGCTACCCTTGAAAATCACTTAGAAATAACCATTGGTGGAGAATATGGCTGCTCTCTGACTTTGTGTTGTTAACCAATGGAGACATAATACTCCAGCTGTTCTCTTTTCCAGTTTTGGCTCCCAAAGAAAACAGCATTTACTGGGAGAGTAGCTAACCTGGTGGAGTGTGAAGGGTGCAGACTTTTCAAGCTAGGATCCAATTCTGCAAAGCCATGTTCATATGAGTAGACCTATGTCAAGAACTATTTCTATGCTGTATTTTATGTTTCATTATTTTTCTCACCACTTAGCTAGGTGCTCTACAAGCACACAGGGAGACGCAGCCTCTGCCCTGAAAGTTTATAATCTAGTTGACTACTCAGGAGAAGAAGGCCTGCTCCCATGAATATCCATTCTCTGTTTACTAGGTTCACAACCTTCTTGATCTTTACAAACCTTGGTCCTGACCATTCAGCTATGTCTGTCAGAAAAAGTCCTTTCTCACACAAACATGCCTATTGACTACAGTGGGCCTACAGCCATGAGTAAGGACTATTGGTCAGTGAAAAGTTTTACAAGTCAAATACAGTCACGCCGTATTTGTTTTTCACTCTGTCTACTCTCTTCCATTTCATATACTGTGAGTTCATTGGTTTGACTCCCTGCCCTTTCTCTGATCTTTTTTCCCCACAATTTATCCCAAGCAGAATAACACCCTGGCTTGAACTTTAGAACTCAGGATGTTCAAGTCTGTCCAAAAATAGACAAAATTCTTTTGACATTATTGTAAAGTGCCATGAGGTTCTTGTTAGCTATTTGATGGTATTATTGATATTTTAAGATAAAGAATCTCTATTTTTTCTGCAAGTACAATTCATTCATGGTACATTGAACATGCACTCTGTGCACAGATAGTTGAGTATCAGACACAGCTGATCAAATAAAACCAACAAGTTAAATTCAACTCAATACTTTTCCCATTGACTGTAAAGGAAATGAGATTTTTATAGATTTTATCTGGGTATTTCTTCTGAGCTACAAACATAGGAATAAAACAGGAAGTTGGGTTGATTTACTTCCATCGAAACGGTAAAACAGCTTGTAACAGGGGCCTGTCTCTGCCCAGAAACTGCACGGACTCCATCGGGTGTGTTTTCAGTGAAACTTTATTTGGATACCCCTTCACCAATATCACCACAGTCCCCCATGCTCCTGCCTATTTACAATATTTGCCGAGCTTTAGGCTGTCTCAGCAGGACCTGTGGGGAACAGAGATCTCCCTGTTCTGGAGCCTCTGTATGACTAGACTCAGCTAGCCCTGTTCCTCTTCCCCTCCCCCTATTCTCTCCACCTGTGCTTCCTTCCTGTGCCTCTTTTATCAGCCCTGGGCTGATGGGGCCAACTGAGTTCTTATCCCACCCAGTTTGATCAGATAATTACCCCCAATCAGCTTCTCCTTGAGCACTAATTAGCACCCAGGTGATCAGAGTGCAGGCTCACCTACTTGCTCCCTGCACTCTGTCACACAACTCAATAAACTTACTTCTGTAGTAAAACAAGTACCAACCCTTAAAAGTATGGGTGAAATTCTTGCTCCACGGAAGTCAACAATAAAACTCCCCTTGACTTCAGTGTGGCCAGGACTTCACCCTACATCTCCACTGATCTCCCCAACCACTAACAGCTCCAAAACTACCACACCTAATATGCTATCTTATGGTTCCATATAATACATAAGTATAAATGACGTACTTTTCATCAGAAAAGTCCCCAAAACATTTGACTAACGTTATGAAAATAAAAATGGTTTCATCCACCATTAAAATGGTGAGAATTAAGAGTGCACAGCAACACTAAATTGTGAAGAATACCATCTTCAGTTGAAGGGTCAGGACTGCCTTGTTTTTGCTGAAAAATGATACATCTAGAAACAAACTACATCACTGTAGTTCAGCAGTGACCCGCAGAGACGTGTGGCATTACCAGCACAAATTCCTGCCATATAAAAGTTTAGGAACACCTTTCCATTTTCTAGTGGGATGTGTGCTTGATTTGGTTAGTCTGTGACCTAATGTGTATATTGTAACCTCCCAGACAGGTATGTCTAAAAATACCCCAATTTTGCCAATTACAAATATGCCAGAGTAAATGGATTTTGGAGAGAATGCCATTCTGTGTTCCCCTTACTTATTCTCAACATGCATGAATGTATCTCAGGCTAGAGTTCATCTGTTATGTGTATTGCAACTGAGTGACCTTTTTGAGCTACCACAGTAATGAGTCAAATGACTACATGGATTACGGTGACCAGGTACCAAGTGTGAAAAATCAGGACAGGGAAGGGGGGGAATATGCGCCTAAATAAGACAAGCCCCAAATATTGGGTCTGTCCCTATAAAACCAAGACATCTGGTCACCCCAACACAGATAGATATACAGGCCAAGACAATAATCACCTCCAGACTCCACAGAGCTTGTCTACAATTGGAAATTTACTTTGTATTACAACACGACCTTGAAGACTCATGATAACAAACAATATTCAAAACTCAATGTAGACAGTTAACATGGTTAACCCTGTGGTTCTCTTTAGGGTTTATGTGACCAGATGACATGGTGGTAAACAAAACAACAGTCCCTGCCTATAGGGAGTGCTATGTTGTGTTTAGCATCATGTTAGTTACTTTGACTCCATGGGGTCATATTCTAACACAAAGTACTCTCCTAATGTGAACAAGCCCGCAGACAGCAGAGCGGAAGCACTTGAAGAAGAATGAAAAATCAACTACAGAAACATGACTTTTAGCAGGCAATTTTAGGGCCAGGTTGTGCCTGGCCCTTGTAGCAGTGTGTGGGTGGAAAGGAAAAAGTAATGAGCCTTTCCTTCCTTCACAACTTTTATACAGGAGCCTGGCATTATAGCAGTCCCTCTGCACAAGGCGTGCACCCTCCTACTGCCCCCTAAAGTGCAAAGCACTCAAAAGGAAACAGGGAGGAGGAGATGTCAGAATTGCATTATGCACACGACCCCTGCATGGTGGATAACTGAGGGAGGGATTGGACTTCCTGAGTAACAATCCTTCTGGCTCTTGTGTTGGGGTGGTGTGACTCTGCAGCATCCCAACACATCCCATTCGTAAACTACATTATCAGGCCTCTTGTGTTTGATCTACACTGACTTCAAATATGTATTTTCGAGGTATACTGTGATAAGGGTCTTTAAAATAAAAGCATTCTTCTCTTTACAATGGACTCTTCATGGCAAGCATGTACTATTTACCTTCGCTGTCCCCCAAGCTCAGCAAATGAGATCACCTTGTTCTAGAGTGCAACTTCCAAAACAGCAAACTCTCTATAACTTTTCATCTGCCCAGATACATTGCAAAAGAAGAAAAATATCTTTTTACAGACAGATGGCTGGAAGGATTTTCCATGAGTGCCGCTACATTTGTGCTCAGTGTTCACAGAACAGGGTTATTTCACACTGACTTGTCTACCGTTACCTGTAAGTTAACATGAGATATAACAAAGTAGAAGATAGGAGTACAGACTAGCTGATTTTAAGCAGCATGCATAGTAATGATAATATAGGCTATATTTTCTCAGCGCCAAAATACCCTAGGTGCAAAAAGAATGGGAGGACCATCAGACAGCCATTTATGGTTTCCTGATTCTCAAGCAGCGTGGCCCTGACTCCACTGACAGCTGGCTATTTCCCTTGTGACCATACAGCAGATGAGAAATGCTTCTAGTGGAGCTCTTCTCTGGTTTCTTCTCCCAACTCCCACTACTTAAATTCCTTATGCCGGGATAGCACTAGCTGTGGCAGCTCCTCAACGGGCTAGTTGCAGCCAGATTAGGTCCCCTTTGCACCACTCACATGCAAAGGGGACAGAACTGGGGCTGAGAATCAAGCCCACAGAATACACTTGATCTCAACACACTTTGCAAAGATGGCTAACCATTATTTCCCTCGTTTTATGGGTGGGGTAACTGAGACACTTTGGGTATGTCTACACAGCAAGTGGCAGCCCATGGCAGTGAGTCTCAGGGTATGTCTACAATGAAATTAAAAACCCACATCTGGCTCATGACAACTCACTCAGACTCATGGGGCTTAGGCTAAGGGGCTATTTAATTGTGCTGGGTAGACGTTCAGGCTCCAGGTGGAGCTCAGGCTCTAGAACCCTGCTAGGTGGGAGGGTCCCAGGCTCGGACTGCAGCCTGAGCCCAAACATCTATGCTGCAATTAAACAACTTTGGCCAAGCCCCACAAGCCTGAGTCAGCAGGCACGGGCCAGCTGTGCCATATAGACATACCCTCAGAGACTGGGTCCACAGACTCAGGTGCGCGGGGCTTATGCTACAGTGCTCAAAATAGCTGTGTAGATATTTTGGCTTGGGCTCTGAAGCCCACCTTCTCCCTAGGCTTCAGAGCCTCAGCTTCAGCCTGATCAACATCTACACAGCTATTTTTAGTGCCATAGGGCAGGCCATAGTCTGTTGACCCAGACCCGGAGACTCACTGCTGCAGGCTGCCTCTTGCTGTGTAGATGTACCCAAAAAAGAAAAGGCTCAAGTATGCAAAAATGCCCTCTTGTTTGGGATGCCTCAGGGCAGGGTTCCAGACTTCGGACACCCCAGATGTGTAATACTAAGTATACAAAGATGGGGGCCCAAAAAATTTAGAAAATCTGCACTGTGAGAATACCATGCCTGTAGAGTAAGTCAGCACCAGAGTGAGAAATAGAATCCAGAGTTAGAGCTCGTTGGGAATTTTCTGTCAGATAGAAAAATGCCCTTTTTGTAAATTCAAATTTTTCAGCAGGAAAGGTTCAATTTTGACTAATTTTTTTTCCTTTGGGGGCTTTTCCTTCCAGGGCTTCCAGAAAACCCCCTCGCTGCCTACAGGGATAAAAGGTAGAAGCTGGGCACAAGAAGGGCACTTGCAGCAAACATCCCTGGAGGCTGCAGTATTTGTGTTTCATGAAGGTTAAAAGCTTATGAGAAGAGCTGTTTATTTTAAAGTATGCAAAGAATGATAATACTGGTCAAGGAAGTGATTTATAATCTCTGGGCTGGAGCACATGTCATTGCTTCAAACATGAATCTCAATTATTGCTCCAGTCTCCTCCTCCTCTTGCTGCTTCTGCTGCTGCTTTTTATGCCAGTTGAGTGATATGTCAGTTTATTAACCTCACTTGTAAAATCTAGCCCTTGAGTGTAATGAAGATCTCTCCTTTATCTGCTATAAAGAAGATTATATTGCTACATTAGCTAACAGACTCTTCCACTGTAAGCTCTGTTTTAGGTCCTCCTGATCCTGCACTGAGATACACACAGGCACACATCTCATTGCAGGTTTGGTGCCTTACCGGGACCCTATCCACCGATATGCTGGTGCAGCTAGCACAATAGGGCCCCTGATTCTGACTGGAGCCTCTTGGCATTACCAAAACAGGAATAAGTCAAGCAATAGTAAATCATATCGAGGTGATATGCATGCTTAATCAATAACTCTTCTTAATAAGTTCCAAGTTGTTTAACTTATTGTCAGCATCTCAGTTCTGCCCACACACACATATCATTCACCATTCTCTCAAAGTATCCTTCAGCAGAGCTAGCAAAAGAGGCTGGTGTTAGAATGGGGTTGGTTGGGTGGTAGGGGAGGATGTCACTGTGCTCAACGGCAAAACGTGAAAAGCCAGCTCTCGTAACATGCACAGATAAGGCCTAAAATTTCAACCTTATCCAGTCATTTTTGGAAGTCTCCAATTTTTGGAGTACACCATGGGATACCTAGGGCTTGAAGTTCCATGCATGAAGGGCAGAATAGAGAGACGCAGGAGAAAGGGGGGCCTGGGAGAGCAATATACTGCAGCAATATGGAGTAGGGAAGAGTATTATGCAGATGTTCCGAAGGAATTAAAGAAAGAGAGGCTGGAAATGGTAGGAATGAGATAGATGCCATGAGGCCACCACAGTCACAACTGGGGCGGTGGGTGACTAAGAGATGGAGGAGAAGACTCCATGGGCTAGAGTCACAAGGGGGACTTAGGTGCCTAAAGGAGCAGTTAGGCACCAGAGGCATTCACAAACCCACCTAACCCTGCCACCTAACCCTGTAGACACCCAAATTGCCAGTGGTAAAGACACCTAAATTTCATCCAGTGGGCATCTACAAAGCCATCTAAGTGCTGACAGCACAGAGCAGCTTGGCAGCTAAATCATGCCTAAACCCCAGCAGGATTCTCAAACTAGATGTTCCCCTGCTATGTCCACTGTGAAGTCTGATCCGGAAGACGTGCTCTGAGCTCACCTAACCCATACTACCAGAGAAGAAGGTGACGGTAGAGATCCTTCATACCAAATAGCCCCGTAGTTAGAGGGCTTTAAACTAGGTTCGACGGGGACAGGTGAGCAAAGCCCGCAGGTAAGTGGGGAACATGGAGACCTGGGAGATGGGTCGGAGACGAGAGGGAGTGTGGGCTATATTGGCAGAGAGAAAGGAGGGTCAGGACAAAACCGGGAGGAAAGATCAAACCAGTATCTTAGATGCCTATATACAAATGCGAGAAGTATGGGTAATAAGCAGGAAGAACTGGAAGTGCTAATAAATAAATACAACTATGACATTGTTGGCATCACTGAAACTTGGTGGGATAATACACATGATTGGAATGTTGGTGTGGATGGGTACAGCTTGCTCAGGAAGGATAGACAGGGGAAAAAGGGAGGAGGTGTTGCCTTATATATTAAAAATGTACACACTTGGACTGAGGTAGAGATGGACATAGGAGACGGAAGTGTTGAGAGTCTCTGGGTTAGGCTAAAAGGGGTAAAAAACAAGGGTGATGTCATGCTAGGAGTCTACTACAGGCCACCTAACCAGGTGGAAGAGGTGGATGAGGCTTTTTTTAAACAACTAACAAAATCATCCAAAGCCCAAGATTTGGTGGTGATGGGGGACTTCAACTATCCGGATATATGTTGGGAAAATAACACAGCGGGGCACAGACTATCCAACAAATTCTTGGACTGCATTGCAGACAACTTTTTATTTCAGAAGGTTGAAAAAGCTACTAGGGGTGAAGCTGTTCTAGACTTGATTTTAACAAATAGGGAGGAACTCGTTGAGAATTTGAAAGTAGAAGGCAGCTTGGGTGAAAGTGATCATGAAATCATAGAGATTGCAATTCTAAGGAAGGGTAGAAGGGAGAACAGCAAAATAGAGACAATGGATTTCAGGAAGGCGGATTTTGGTAAGCTCAGAGAGCTGATAGGTAAGGTCCCATGGGAATCAAGACTGAGGGGAAAAACAACTGAGGAGAGTTGGCAGTTTTTCAAAGGGACACTATTAAGGGCCCAAAAGCAAGCTATTCCGCTGGTTAGGAAAGATAGAAAATGTGGCAAAAGACCACCTTGGCTTAACCACGAGATCTTGCATGATCTAAAAAATAAAAAGGAGTCATATAAAAAATGGAAACTAGGACAGATTACAAAGGATGAATATAGGCAAACAACACAGGAATGCAGGGGCAAGATTAGAAAGGCAAAGGCACAAAATGAGCTCAAACTAGCTAAGGGAATAAAGGGGAACAAGAAGACTTTTTATCAATACATTAGAAGCAAGAGGAAGACCAAAGACAGGGTAGGCCCACTGCTTAGTGAAGAGGGAGAAACAGTAACAGGAAACTTGGAAATGGCAGAGATGCTTAATGACTTCTTTGTTTCGGTCTTCACCGAGAAGTCTGAAGGAATGCCTAACCTAGTGAATGCTAATGGGAAGGAGGTAGGTTTAGCAGATAAAATAAAAAAAGAACAAGTTAAAAATCACTTAGAAAAGTTAGATGCCTGCAAGTCACCACGGCCTGATGAAATGCATCCTAGAATACTCAAGGAGCTAATAGAGGAGGTATCTGAGCCTCTAGCTATTATCTTTGGAAAATCATGGGAGACGGGAGAGATTCCAGAAGACTGGAAAAGGGCAAATATAGTGCCCATCTATAAAAAGGGAAATAAAAACAACCCAGGAAACTACAGACCAGTTAGTTTAACTTCTGTGCCAGGGAAGATAATGGAGCAAGTAATTAAGGAAATCATCTGCAAACACTTGGAAGGTGGTAAGGTGATAGGGAACAGCCAGCATGGATTTGTAAAGAACAAATCATGTCAAACCAATCTGATAGCTTTCTTCGATAGGATAACGAGTCTTGTGGATAAGGGAGAAGCTGTGGATGTGGTATACCTAGACTTTAGTAAGGCATTTGATACGGTCTCGCATGATATTCTTATCGACAAACTAGGCAAATACAATTTAGATGGGGCTACTATAAGGTGGGTGCATAACTGGCTGGATAACCGTACTCAGAGAGTTGTTATTAATGGTTCCCAATCCTGCTGGAAAGGCATAACGAGTGGGGTTCCGCAGGGGTCTGTTTTGGGACCGGCTCTGTTCAATATCTTCATTAACGACTTAGATATTGGTATAGAAAGTACGCTTATTAAGTTTGCGGATGATACCAAACTGGGAGGGATTGCAACTGCTTTGGAGGACAGGGTCATAATTCAAAATGATCTGGACAAATTGGAGAAATGGTCTGAGTTAAACAGGATGAAGTTTAACAAAGACAAATGCAAAGTGCTCCACTTAGGAAGAAAAAATCAGTTTCACACATACAAAATGGGAAGAGACAGTCTAGGAAGGAGTACGGCAGAAAGGGATCTAGGGGTTATAGTGGACCACAAGCTAAATATGAGTCAACAGTGTGATGCTGTTGCAAAAAAAGCAAACGTGATTCTGGGATGTATTAACAGGTGTGTTGTGAGCAAGACACGAGAAGTTATTCTTCCGCTCTACTCTGCTCTGGTTAGGCCTCAGCTGGAGTATTGTGTCCAGTTCTGGGC
This sequence comes from Terrapene triunguis, assembly GCF_002925995.2. NCBI lineage: Eukaryota > Metazoa > Chordata > Testudines > Emydidae > Terrapene > Terrapene triunguis. Next base: position 8,963,157 of record NW_020664492.1, on the reverse strand, counting down.
ACCGCATTTCAAGAAAGATGTGGAGAAATTGGAAAGGGTCCAGAGAAGAGCAACAAGAATGATTAAAGGTCTTGAGAACATGACCTATAAAGGAAGGCTGAAAGAATTGGGTTTGTTTAGTTTGGAAAAGAGAAGACTGAGAGGGGACATGATAGCAGTTTTCAGGTATCTAAAAGGGTGTCATAAGGAGGAGGGAGAAAACTTGTTCACCTTAGCCTCTGAGGATAGAACAAGAAGCAATGGGCTTAAACTGCAGCAAGGGAGGTCTAGGTTGGACATTAGGAAAAAGTTCCTAACTGTCAGGGTGGTTAAACACTGGAATAAATTGCCTAGGGAGGTTGTGGAATCTCCATCTCTGGAGCTATTTAAGAGTAGGTTAGATAAATGTCTATCAGGGATGGTCTAGACAGTATTTGGTCCTGCCATGCGGGCAGGGGACTGGACTCGATGACCTCTCGAGGTCCCTTCCAGTCCTAGAATCTATGAATCTAGAGCACTCACATGGGATGTGAGAAACTCAGTTTAAATCCCCACTCTGCCCAAGTAGGAGCAGGGACTTGGGTGTAAGGGTGCGGGGAGAGGGGCAGGTCCATCTCCTCCTTAGCATTTCATGTGACAGGACTGACATAGCTTAGGTGCCTAACTCCAGATGAGGGGTCATAGCTGTGAATCCCAACCAGAGATAAATATCTCCCTCCAGCCTGGAGTTAGGTGTCTAACTGCTTGAGGAGCAGAGCTTTGGCCACACCGCTCTACTCAGCATTTCCTACTGGCTAAATTAGGAGGTTCCCTGCTTAGTGTGCTGGCTTCAGTGAATCTCTTGTTTAGGTGTTTAACTCTCCCCAGGCCTGCTATACAGTGCCTGGTGCCTACCATGGGGCTGCGAATTCCATTAGGAAGCAGGGCCCCTAAAAGTAAGGGGCTGCAATGCTCAGTGTTGTGACACCAAAGTCCCCCTTGTGACTATCACCCCACGTGAGAGGGCAGGAGCAGAGTTGGAGTCTGGAGAAGAGTTGTAATAGTGGAAATAGGTGACAGGAGTGGGAAATGTTGGGAAGGCAAGAGGAACTGGAGGTGAAGAAGGTAGGACAGAGAGGAACCATGGCTTCTCCTGACCACTAATAAACATTACTTCAACAATTAATTAATTAATTTAATTGAATCCTTGAAGAAATATGTGTTTTCCACAGAAACTGATGTATTTTCCGTGCATCAGAGTGCGACGATGAATCTGGCTTCAGGCCGGACTAGTCTGTGGTTTTGTAACCTGCTGTGGCACAATTCTTTCCCTGCTCCTGCCTTGCTCCAGAGGTGGTTATAATCTGCTACTTGTCTGTACCCATGGTGAGGGTAGAGCCCACACTTCACCCACCCACTTACTTGGGTGGGGAGGAGGGCAACCCTAGCAGTGGACATTGTACACCCTCTTGTTCCTCTACATCTGGACTAAAAATATGGGAAGGCCACATGGCAGATAAAGTCTTACTTATACCCCTGCATAATCATGTAGCCTGGCCTATATTCTGGCCCTTAAGGATTTAGGATGAAATTTGGTCATGGTTGCTGTGGGAGGAATGCTATGTTTATTCACTCACTCACACCTCTAACTCCCACAGTCACCTGAAGATTACTCACTGTCTTGACCAAAGAGCCTCCCTCCCCGAAAACAACACCACAAGAGCTAACCCACATTTATAAATGACTGTACATACTTTACCGCATTCTCTGCCAAGCAAATCTTTCATTTTGTCGGCTAATTTCTTTTTAATGTACTGACTGCTATTATTGCTTGATAGTGATAAAAGACCTGAAGCAATTCAAAGAATTCAAGAGGAAAAAAAATTTTTGTTGGATGGAGGAGCATATTTAATGCATGCAGAAGGTGTTAATTAAAAATTCCTACATCTGACATTATAGCCCTCAAATCATGAGTACTTTGAGTCCTGAATGTCTCAGTTATCATCATAGAATATATCTGCCATGGCACACATTTCTTTCCCCTCAGGCATAAGTATAAAATTAAAAATAGGCATTTCGAACTAGAATGCTTTGATCTAATTGAATTCGTTGCCGGATCAAATCCTAACGTATCCACAATTTGCTGATCTCATCCCTCCCTTCTGGTAAATGATACTAATGGACACTTTAACCTACTAAGAGATTAGCTATAAAGTACGCTGCTTGTTCAGTGCATGACGTATCGTCATACTAGTCCCAGCAAAAAGTCAAATCTGCATGTATTGTAAATAACACAGAAAGAATCAACACATTAAAATTTGGAAGGTATTTTTGCCTCATGTTTTTCTTTTGCTGGTTGGTGCACACTGCACTGTCTAAAGTTGCAAATCAATCAGTTTGGAAATGATTTTTTTTTTAATCCCTCTCCTCTGTGGATCCAATTTCTCTTCTGTTTGGAGAATTCTTTTGTCATGAGAACAGTTTGCAGTGGAGAAATGCTGAATATTAAGTCTGCAATCTAATAAAGAGGAACACATATCTGGGTTACATTGAAAACAAAAATATATATGTTTTTCAAAACAAGAAAATTGTAAAGCAAAAATTGTATTTGTGTTTTTTCACCCCAAAGATTTTTACTAGGAAACAGTGAATTCTGCAAATGAAAATAGGCACCAGTCATCAGTGGAAGAAGCATATGGATTCTGAAATAGCAAAGCAAAGGAACATTAAAAGTTTGGCATAGAAAAGATGGGTGAGTAATTTAAGCCCACTCAGGAACAAGTGTGATTTGTTCATAAAACTGTTATGAAAAAAATTGCTACAATTGTTCCTCTGGTAAATAAAAATTACCATAGCAACACCATCTTCAAATAAGACATATTTTAGCTGAGAAAAGTTTCTCTACAATGTTTTTCTCTTACAATGCACTTCTTTACAATACTATTCTCTTTTTAAAATAAATTTTATATACAATCCTATGAGTTTCCTGGTATTCATTCTACACATTGCTCTTTGGACTGTCCCTTAGCCTTGACCTGAAAAGACTGCCTAGAGCAGGGGTGGCCAACCTGTGGCTCTGGAGAAACATGCGGCTCTTCAGATGTTAATATGCAACTCCTTGCATAGGCACCGACTCCGGGGCTGGAGCTACAGGTGCCAACTTTCCAATGTGCCAGGGGGTGCTCACTGCTCAACCCCTGGCTTTGCCACAGGCCCTGTCCCCACTCCACCCCTTCCTGCGCCCTTCCCTGAGCCTGCCATGCCCTCGCTCCTCCCCCTCCTCCCCAGAACCTCCTGCACACCACAAAACAGCTGATTGGGAGGTGTGGGGAAGGAGAGGGAGGTGCTGATCAGCGGGGCTGCTGGTGGGTAGGAGGCAATGGAAGCAGGGAGTGGGGAGCTGATAGGGGGCTGCTGATGTATTACTGTGGCTCTTTGGCAATTGTACATTGGTAAATTCTGGCTCCGTCTCAGGCTCAGGTTGGCCACCCCTGGCCTAGAGGATGAGAATATAGCTCAGTCTTCATACTTAATAATCCCTAATCTTCTTCACTGACACAGTTAAACTGGGCCAGTTCTGACGGTGATTTTTGTGATGTGGACAATTAGTAAACAGTTATCCAACAGTCATAAAGGCATCCAATACTCACTTGTGGGCTGGATTCTAAATGGTGTCTTAGAAGCGAATGGCTTTATAGCCAATTATAAATACTGAATAAATGTGCTTGTACTTTCCATTTTTTTAAGAGAGAGAAGGTGGATATTCCAGATATTTACATAGTGAAGGGGAGCTGCTAATTGTTTGTGTTTAAACACAAAGTGCTAGACTGTTGAATTTAACCACAAGCCCTGAGTAAGGGATGGTTTGGACTCAGACTGTCCAAGAAGGCAACAGGAGATTGAACCTCAGTGGTTTTCAAAATTTATTGATCGGAAACACATCTTAAATTTCTTTAAAATTCTAAGTCAGACCTTTCCAAATTAAAAAGTCTCTAATCTCCATCAGATTCACTTGCTGTGGGGTTGATGGAAAAGGAACTGAACATCATGGTTGAAAAGTGCATCTCAGACAAGCACATAGTGGCAAAGAACAATACTAACATGGTTTGTGATCAGTCCTGGGGAAGCTTTCTCTATAAGCAACAAGAACTTGTCCATTAAACTTGTTCATTCAACTTTGGAGCTAGTTCTTCCTGGGGATGCACTGGTTTTATACCTATGTAAATCCACTGAACTCAACAGAATTTCACCAGCATAAAACTGGTGGATGTAACAAAGTGGAGACGCAAAGACTGTGTATCTTTAGTATATGGTCCATATTTATTTTGACTAGCTCTTCTTGCATCTTTATCACCCAAGCAGATGCATATGTCAATGGGTTTCTCACCCCCTCAATCCCTATTACCTGGAGTGAGGGAAAAGAGCATCCAAACAGCTCTTCAAGAGTATAGAGGTGACCAGTAATTACTGCCACTGACAGGTCTGAAATTTGGCTCCACTTCAGCAGCTAATGGAAACATATTTAGTGTACCTGCATCCATATGTTGTCTCCACAAGGTTATTTCAACCTGAAACCTTCTATCTATTCTATGCTTAGTTGTTTCAGATGGCCAAAAATATCAGCAAGGTTAACCTACTTAGCACAGCAAAAATCTGTGAGAAAAAATCAACAAACATTGATTCCTTCAACTTGAAGATTATCTCAAGTTCATCTCTTACTTCATAACCTCTACAAGGATCTTTTCTCAATAAAGACATCCTGCTTCTGTTAGATAAGAGTAAGCTCTGATACCCTGCCCCATTTCTCCACATAGTAAGACAAAAGTAGGGTAAAGTATGTGTGCTGATGCAGTTTACCAATTTCCCATTTTGATCAATCTTTTTTTTTTCCAGTTCTTTGGACATTATTTTGACCATAAGAGATTCTCTGTATCAATGCCCTGAGTTACCAAAATGAGCACTGAAACAAACACAAATTTGATTGCAAATGCTCCATCTGTGCAAACAGCAATATATCACTGGTCTAAAGAAGAATTTGTTGCTTTTACACACTGGCATTTGTCTCACAGAACTGGTTTGCTCTGGTTATTCACTTCAGCAGCTCTTTCAATAAAAGAAGGAAATTCTCATCCACAAATCTTACAATCAGCTGAGTGTGGTCACTTATATCCAGTGACTCGATCAACTGAATTTCAAATCTTCTGTCTGATATTGCTTCCCTGCTACCCAGACTTCTACATCATAGACTCAGAGAAATGTAGGGCTGGAAGGGATCTACAGAAGTCATCAAGTCCAGCCCCCTGAACAGAGGCAAGACCAAGTAAACCTAGAGCACCCCTGGCAGGTGTTTTTTCAAGTGTTTTTAAAAACCTCGCATGATGGGGATTCCACGGCTTCCCATGGAAGCCTATTCCAGAGCTTAACTACCATTATAGTTAGAATTTTTTTCCTAATATCTAACATAAATCTCCCTTGCTGTAGATTAAGCCCAACACTTCTTGTCCTACCTTCAGTAGACATGGAGAACACCTGATCATCGTCCTGTCTTTAACAGTCCTTAACACATTTGGAGATTGCTATCAGGTCCCCCCTCAATCTTCTTTTCTCAAGACTAAACATGCCCAGGTTTTGTAACTGTTCCTCACAGGTCAGGTTTTCTAAATATTATAAGTTTTGTTGCACTCTCACAGCTGTTAATATGCCCCAGAATGATATTAGCCTTTTTTGCACTGTTTTGTTCACTCATATTCAATTTGTGATCCACTATAACCCTCAGATCCTTTTCAGCAGTACTACCATCTAACCAGTTATTCCCCATTTTGTAACTGTGAATTTGATTTTCCCTTCCTAACTGTAGTACTTTGCACTTGACTTTATTGAATTTCATCTTGTTGATTTCAAACCAATTCTCTAATTTGTCAAGGCCATTTTGAATTCTAATCCTGTCTTTCAAAGTGCATGCAACCCCTCCCAGCTTGGTGTCCCTGACACTGGTAGACCAGGTGCCAGCTCATTCCAAGGTCCAGGGCCTCACTGAACAGTGACAAATGTATAGCTGTGGGTTAATATAAGAATGTGTTTGTAAGTTGCTGCATGCATTAATCCTACTTATAACATCTTTATCCCATTGTCATGCTGTCTAGAGTGGCTAATGACCATGAGTGCCAACTTCAGGGCAAGTATCAAGAGGTAGCCGTGTTAGTCTGTATCCACAAAAACAACAAGGAGTCCGGTGGCACCTTAAAAACTAACAGTTTTATTTGGGCATAAGCTTTTGTGGGTAAAAAAACCTCACTTCTTCAGATGAAACTTCTTCAGGGCAGACTGTCAAGAACCAGGGCAGAGACCCCAAACTGGTGATATGTTCTATAATTGGATTTCACCAACACAGTAACAAATGTGAACTCCTAAAGCCCTATAACAGTCTTACCATGGAGTCACAGACAGTCCCAATGGGCATTCCAGTCTATCTTTCCACCCAAGCAAGCTGGGCTTAGTGGTAGAGGGTTGCTATGCACCAAAGATCATAAAATATTCAGGTTGCTTCCAGTCCCAAGAAACCAGTGACTTACCCCACGTCAATTTGTACCTTAGATCTTTCACCAAAGACAATGCTTGTAGCCAGTCTGTAATAAACTAACAAAAGTTTTATTAACTAGGGAAAAGAAATGAGATTGTTTTTACAAGGTTAAAGCAGGCAAACATATACACAAATGAGTTGCAGTCTATGGTTTTAAAAGGTGATAGTTGCAGTAATCTGGCAGCTCTGAATGTCTTTTAGGACTAACCCAGGTTGACCCTGGGGATCTCTGCTTCTGTTTCATAGCTCCAGCCCTGTGAGAGTCCAAAAAGCAAAAGAGATGAAAAATTTTCTTGTCAGCCATTTTTATTTCCTTCTCCCAGAATTCAAGCTGATGGGATGTACCCTTTTGCACATAGCCTCTTCATAGGTGTGAGGGGGCAATTAACAAAGTCTTTGTATTGTGATGTCCCCAATGGCACATTTAGTTTTGATAGGTCTTCTTGCTGATTAGAAGACAATCCCTCCTCACTGGGTTCAGTTTCATACCATAACACATCATTATAAGTCCAATACTCATCTTAACCATACTAACTCACATGTGAAACAGACTGGTTTCCAGCAATGAATTTGTCAGCGGTCAGCTGAGGCCTTAAGTCTTGGTAAGTGCTGGCACCTCCTCTGCCAGCATCACACCCATGCTATAAAATAATTAAGTGTTTGCTCTAGAACTGTAAAATCTTTGTTCTGAAATCCGTAACTCACCAAACAGGAAAAAAAGTCACCTAATGCAAAATGCTGGATTCCTACAGAATGTGTCATCTCCTGTCCCATCAGGAAGGACTGTTGAATCCAAATGGGCCATTGTGGAACAAAGGCTTTGTTGATTGTCCCCCACTCCACTCCACCCCACCCCATCCCACTCCTTCCCCTATGCAGAAGGGCTCATCTCAACTGCTTGGACTTTAGGGGGAAAGGGAATAAAAATACCTGACCAGAAGGAATTAGAGTGTCAGTCTGGACTCTGAGGGGGAAAGATCCCTAAACATAAACTGATCCGCTTGGGTTAGCCCTAAAGGACATATAGAGCTGCTTATCATAGAAGCTTCTATTACCTTTTGAACTTTAGACTGTATCTCATTTGTGTGCGTATGTTTGTCTGCTTTAACCTTGTAACATTTCTTTTCTCTGGTTAATAAACCTTTATTTAGTTTTTACAGGATTGGCTACAAGTGTTGTCTTTGGTTTGAGAGCTGAGTACAATTGACCTGGTCCTTTGCGACTGGGAGTAACCTGAATATTTTTGTGATTTTTTTTGTGTAAGGGACCATCTACCATTAAGTCCAGCTTGCCTGGGTGGCAAGATAGATCGAAATGCCTAAGGGGACTGCCTGTGATTCCATGGTAAGACTGCTATAGTGCTTTAGGAGTTCACACTTGTTACTAGGTTGGCAAAATTGAATTTTAGAACTTACAACCAGTTTGGGGTTTTTTGCCCTGCTTCCTGACAGTCTGCCATGAGGTTGGCATTCACAGTTGTGAGCCACTCCAGACAGCATGACAGGGTCATTTGCAAATGTTATAAGCATACTCTCTACTCCAGTATCTAAGTCATTAATAAAAATACTGAATAGTACTGGACCCAGGACTGACCCCTGTGGGACCCCACTAGCTACACCCTCCCATTTTGACAGTGAACCATTGATAACTACTCTTTCAGTACGGTCTTTCAATCAGTTGTGCATCCACCTTATAATAATTTTTTCTAGGCCACCTTTCCCTAGCTTGCTTATGGGAATGTCATGTGGGACTATATCAAAAGCCTTACTAAAATCAAAATAAATTATGCCAACTGCTTCCCACGCATCTACGAGGCCATTAACCCTGTCAAAGAAGGAAATTAGGTTGGTTTGGAATGATTCATTCTTGACAATTCCATGCTGGCTAATCCTTATACTCCTATTATCCTCTAGGTGCTTACAAATGGATTGTTTAATACTTTGTCCCAGTATCTTTCCAGGTATGGAAATTAGGCTGGCTGGTCCATAATTTCCTGGTTCCTCTTTGTTCCCCTTTTAAAAAATAGGAACTATGTTTGCCCTTCTCCAGTCCTCTGGGACCTCACCCATCCTCCATGAGCTCTTGAAGATAACTGATATAGTTCTGAGATTGCTTCAGCTAGTTCTTTAAGTACCCTAAGATGAATTTTATCAGGCCCTGCTGACTTGAATATGTCTCACTTATCTAAATATTCTTTAACCTGTTCTCTCCCTACTTTGGTTTGTGTTCCTCCCCCCTTGTTGTTAATATTAATTGTGTTGACTATCTGGTCACCATTAACCTTTTTAATGAAGACAAAAGCAAAACAGGCAAAATGTATCTGGAGACTTGTCTTCAATAGACTGACTTGCATTACTGGACAAATAGAACTTGAACAATATCTTTAAGTGCACTGCTTCCTACCATCACTTTTGCAGTATCTTTACATGCAAGTAAGATACGTGACTCTGTGATGATGTAAAATTATTTCATCTTTGCCATGAGTTGAGTGACAAGATAATTTGCCTTTTCAGATAACTTCACAGTGTTGAACATCAGTTTGGACTGTTGCAGTTGTGAATGTAGCAAGTGTTTGAAGTTTTTCACATCTTTCCCCTGCCACAAAGAGTTTTGTTATGAAATAACATTGCATTTTGCTTGGGAAATTTTTGAAGAGTGGTTTCAGTTCAAGATGGCAGCTGTTAGAGTATGGTGTGGATTACATTCTTGTCTTATGGAAATCTTACATTTGTTCTTCTTTTTGTTTTTTTCCATACACACAAAGCAAACATACTTTGAGTCTGAGTGACTTTCCTTTCAGATTAATGACAACAACAAAACAAGTGAGAACAAGTGTAACTTTTCCCATGAGAGAGCATTTGGATTTAAATAGTTTTCCAAAACCAAGGGCCTCTAGGCAGGTGGGTAGTAGGCAGATGCCTTAGAAAAACAAAGGGGCAGCACTCAGAAAATACAATCATGATATCTACATAGCTATATATAAGACAAAACTGAAAGCCACTTTAGTCTTCCCTGTACCACTTTTTTACTCCTTCTCCTTGTTTCTCACATCTACTATCTACCCAACTCCTCCCCATCAATCTTCCTCTGATATCCTCTCTCGTCCTCTCCTCTCAGTCTCCCACACTCTTCCTCAGAGACTTCAACTTCCACGTTAATGACCCTTCCAACCCCTTACTGCAGGCTTCCTCGCCCTCACATCTTCATTCAACCTGCAGCCCTGGTCCAACTCTCCCATTCACCAGAAGGGCTGTTCATTTTACTTCATCTTCACCAAGCCCTGCTCTCTCTCTCTCTCTCTGATTTCTCTGTTGGTGAGGTCACCCTCTCCGACTATCACCTTGTCACTTTCAACATTGCCTATCACCCCTCACCCCACCACACACACACACCTGTCACTCAGCCTTTCTACAACTTCCAATCTATCAGCATTGATGACTTCTCATCTGCTCTCTGGTCCTGGATTTCCCCAACGCATTTGCTTTCATTCCACATGACCTTGTGATTGAAAACTTGTGTTTTATGGGATTAACAGACACAAGGCTGTTTATAGAGGGGTCATCCAAGGATCAGTTCTTGGTCCAATGCTATTTAATATATTTTAATCAACAATTTAGATAATGCTATAAAATCATTATTGGTAAAATCTGCAGATCAGGCAAAGATTGGTGAGGTAGTAAATAATGAGGACAGCTCACACTGTCCTCATACTGTTATAGAGTGATCTGAATCACTTGGTTAAATGGTCACAATTCAACAAAATGGGCTTTAATACAGCCAAATGCAAGATAATATATCTGGGCACAAGAATGCAGGTTATATGTACAGGATGGGGAATTGTATCTCGGAAAGCAGTTCTCAGAGAAGGACCTAGGGGTCATTGTAGACAATTGCCTCCACATGAGATCTGTGGCAAAAAAGGCTCATGTGATCCTTGGATTTATAAAAAGGGGAAAATCAAGTAGAAGGAGGAAGTGATCTTTCCTCTGTACACTGCACTGGTAAGACCATTACTAGAAAACTGTGTCCACTTCTGGTGTCCACACTTCAAGGAGGATGTAGAAATACTGGTGAGAGTTCAAAGGAAGGCCACAAAAATGGAGAACCAGCCTTATAATGTGAGGCTTAAGGAGCTCGACTTATTCATTTTACTGAAGAGAAGACTGAAAGGTGATTTGACCATTGTGTATAGGTACTTACACATGGAAAAGATATCCGATAGTGGTGACTTTTCAGTCTTGTTGACAAAGGCATAACAAGATCCAATGGCTGAAAGTTTAAGTTAGATAAATTTAGTTGTGAAAAAAAATCCTATCTGTGAGAGTAATTAAACATTAGAACATCTTACCAGGGAAGATGCAGAATTCACTATCACTTGGAGTCTTTAAAATGAGATTAGCTATCTTTTTAGAAGGTATGTTTTAATCCTGCTTCTGGGAGAAGTCCTGCAGCCCATGTATGCAGAAGACTGGAGAGGCTGGATAGTCATAGAGGTCCCTTTTGGTCTTGGAATTTGTATATCTATGAATCTCCCTGTTCATCCCCTTCGGTTATAGACTATGGGGATAACAGGATTGCCTGCATTGCCCCCAACATGCTCATCACTCTTGCAGCTCTGCATTAAGATAATGACTACAATCAAATCTCATGCTTCAGGACCTGCAGGGGCCAGGAAGGAATTTTTTCCTTAATGCACAATTGGCTGGCTATATTATGGGTTTGCTTTTTTCGCCTACTTCTGAAGCAATAGAGATGGGCCACAGCTGGAGACAGGATGCTAGATGCGGCAGGCAAGTGCTCTGAGGTGGTAAAGAGAATCCTCTTTCTAGACGCTTGACTGGTGTGTCTTGCTCACATGCTCGGGTCATACTGATCACCAGATTTGGGGTTGGGAAGGAATTTTGCCTGAGGTCAGATTGGCAGGGACCTTGGGGGACAATTACTTTCCTCTGTAGGATGGAGAGTGGATTGCTTGCTGGGATCATCTAGGCATATCTCACCTAATTGATTCCCTACTATTGCAGGGGACTCTGGTATTGGTGGCACCTCAGTCTTTTCAGTTTTCTGCCTGTGGCATATAGATTAGTCTTCTGAGGAATTAAATGCTTTAATCTGACTAAAGTCTTTGGGCTTAATAATGGGGTATCTGGGTGAAATTTAATGGCCTGGGATATATGGGAAGTCTGCTTAGATGACTTGATGGTGGTCCCTTCTAGCTTTAACCTCTATGAAATTATGAAAGGTCTTTTCCACACAGTGTGGTTATTTAGAAAGGAGTAAAATATGATACTGTTTTATATAGTAACTTTTTATATGCAAAAAAACCACAGCACAAAATCACAATGTAAACAAAGAACTGTACTTTGCAAATAATATTTTTGAATGCATTTCTAGGATTCTAATTCTATATGGCACCTTAAAAATATCAAGCCAAACTAAATAGCAGCTATCGAGATTCTTTTTAAATTCTAAGAATGACTTTGCTCTGCAGATTTTGTTTTGATACTAGAATAAAACGGCACCGTGTAATTTTATTTTTTTCATTTGTAATTGCCCTATTGCTTTTGAGAATAATGGCACTTTATTATTGCATGTGAGCTGCATTCATTATGTTACATTATCTAAATTTGTGCAGATAGTATAAGGCCTCATGCAACTTACAAAGGGACAAAATGTTCATATTTCTTTCAATTACATGAGTTTGAATGTAATGTTCACAAACAAAGACATTTGCACTTTTCTTTTTTCTAATTAGAAAATTTACAATTAATTATGTGGTTTAAAGTATGATGTATTTTGTTAACATGCTTCTTTGATTTAATTATCAGCACCATAGGTTACTTTTTTTTTCTATTCTAACGTATTCAAAAGACAAATATATAACACACATGCACATATATAACACCCATCCTATAATGTATGTTTTTTATTGTGGTTGTTAATTTAGACCCAGATTGTCGCAGAAATACAAGTCTACTTGTACCCTCTAAAGCACCCCCACTTTTGATAGCACCCCTACTGGGGGCCTGAGCCAAAGCCCATGCACGTTTTTGCCGTTGATTTCAATGAGCATTGGATCAGGCTTCAAGTTCAGAACCTCCCTGATGTGCCTGTGTAATTCCGTACTGCACAGCTACATATGCTTGCAACCTTGACTTGCAAGTGTGCATCAGTTTCTATGCTTACACTGGGCACGTGCAGGAGTGCTGCAACAGTATGCTCTTTCATGGCACGATGATTGGTCATGAACTTCTTGAGCATGGTAGATTGCAGGGCTACTACGAGCTGGTCAGACTCTGAAACCAGATATGGACTGGCTACAGAGCTTTCTTTAGAAAGAGATATCCCAGATGTGTCCTACGTAAGATCCTTTAATGTACTATAGGCTATAGCTCTTACCAGCTCAGGTCAGGTATGTTGCACACAGCGCCACCTAGAGGCTGAACTTTATAGTACAGTTTAAGCATTCCATACATCTCACCCTTTAAGTTTTAAATTCCTACCATTTACAAAATGTACATTATCATGCTATCTTTAAAGTTCAGTACAGTTCAGCCTAAGTGTGTATGAATCATATTGGTTTTCTAATTACACAACCCAAATATGTAACTGTCACAGAGTTTGGGGGAGACAGGGCCCTGCACCCTCGACTTCCTGCGATTCACCATGACTCCCAGCCAGTAAAACAGAAGGTTTATTTAGATGACAGGAACACAGTCCAGGTACAGACAACAGGACCCCCTCAGTTAGGTTCATCTTGGGGGGTCCCAGGGAGGCCAGAGCCCTGTCTGGGCTCCCCTCCATTTTCCCAGCCAGCTCCAAACTGAGACTCTCCAACCCCTCCTCTCTGGCCTTTGTCTCTTTCCCAGGCCAGGAAGTCACCTGATTTCTTTGTTCTCCAACACCTTCAGTTGGCACCTTTGCAGAGGAGGGGCCTAGGCCATTAGTTGCCAGGAGACAGAGTGCTGGCCATTCTCGGTGCAGACAGTATCACAGGGGCCTTCTTGGGCTCTGCAACAATCATACACCTGATCCCTCCACCTAGATACCTAAGAAATGCATAGGGGAAACTGAGGCACCCACATGGTATTCAGAGAAAACATTAAGAACATTCCCACTTCGTCACAGTAACAACTTGGTCATCTGACTCTCCATTAGTTACAATGACTGTCTTTGGTTGGTTTGGAATCTTTGAGTCCTCTTCTTGTACTGCATCCACCATCTACAGAGTTTGCTCTGTTGATGGTTCTTTCTGAGGAACAAACTGTAGATACCGATGTTTTCTCTCTGCTGTCGTTCTCGAGCACATGTGAGCTGGAGCATAAATACTTTTTCTGTACGAGAGCTGGAGTTGTCCATCCTTTTTCTCCATCCAGTTTGACACAAACACAGTCACCAGGTTCTAAACCTGGCAATTCTCTAACTGAGTGACGTCTGTTATAAAAGTGTTTGTAAGCTCCTTTTGCCTTTTTATCCAATTTGGCTACTCTCTTCATGTCTAGCCATTTTTGAGGTAGGTTCTTTTCCAAAGTGAGAATAGTTCTGAGTTATCTTCTCATTTTTGCTGATGCCTGGCCACCACATTGACTGATTGGCCTGTTCACAGCATTTAGTTAGTCCTTGATCTCCATCATGGATGAGATTTAGGATTTCTCCTCTCATTGCATTTGGAATTATTTTAATCATGAGTCCATTTGACTTGCTTAATTGTCCACGTACCACAAAGTAGTCTCTTATCATTTCCTTATTGTCCTTTAGATATTTGGACCAGCCAGCACTAATGTAACTTAGAACTTTTTGAAGAAGTGTCTGTCAGGTTGCTTTTTGTATCTGGTGTAGTCTCTTTTCTGATACTGGTCTGTAGGCATCCACACATATCTTAACATTATCTTCGCACTCACGGGTAGTTGAGTGCGATGCTGGGCTTCACAAGAGCGTGTCCACTACTACCAGATTTTTCCCAGGAAAGTATTTAGCCATTGAGTTAAATCTCATTAACATTATCAATAGATGTTGGCATCTCAGTGTGAGATTTGATTCAGGTCTTTTCTGTTGATGAGGGTTTATTCTCTGTTATCAGTGTAAAAAAATCCAGTCCACATAGATATCTGTAAAAGCTCTCACATGCCCATAAGCTTGCCAGGCACTCCTTTTCAATCTGTGCGTGTGTGAGAACCAAATACAACTGGCTTCCTCTCAGAGCCATGTTGTTGCAATAGCACATCCCCTACGCCATAGCTGCTTGCATCCACACTCACCTTTGTGATTTTGTTCACATCATAGTACTTGAGAACTGGAACAGTTGAGATCATTTCTTTTACTTTTTTGAAGGCAATTTCTTGATTTGGCCCCCATAGCCATGATGTGTAGGGTTTTAATGGTTCATTCAGTGGTTTTGTCACTGTAAAAAGATCTTGAAAGTATTGATCAAGGTTATTCAACATCCCCAGTATGTGTCTTGGTTCTGTTACATTTGTTGATACATTCAGTTCTCAAATTGCTTTTACTTTCTCAGGAGTAGGACTGATTCCATCTTTGTTTATTGTCTGTCTCATAAACTCAATTTGGTGTAGATGGAAAATGCACTTTTCCTTCTTTAGCTTCAGTCTGGACTGACAGATTAATTTTAGAAATTGTTGAGGGTTTGTTATGTTCTTTCATTGAAAACCCATATATCAAAATATTGTCCATGAACACTCCAACTCCATTTGTTTTCATTAACAGTTTCGCCATCTTTCTTTGGAAAATTTCAGGTACACTAGTAATCTCCAAAAGTAATCTTTGAAATCAAAATCTCCCAAAAGGTGTGATAAATGTCATCAGTTTAGCACTCTCTTTGGCTAAAAGAATTTGCCTGAATTTACTTGAGGTATCCAGCTCGGAGACCACGACAGCTCCTTTCACTTTGGGAAGGAAGTCATCCAGTGCTAGGATGGTTCATCATTGTCTCTTAAGGTCATTTGTACTGGATCTCCTTTCAAAAGCCCAGTATCACCATCGAGTTCTTTCACCTTTCTCACTATGACCACCATGGCTGCCACACTGAGGCTGAAAAGGTTGTTGGTCTTCCATCATTTGATCAGATGCACTCTGAATGCATAGCTTTTGTCTTTGTAAATTGTTTCTGTGATGAACTGGCTCATGAAGTTCAGAACACCTCTAGGGCTAGTCAAGGTTGTATTAGATGATTTCAGCTCTGAGAGGGGTTGAAGGTGATTGTAAGGCCCTTCTGATATAACTGTCACATCTGCTCCTGAGTCAATTTTAAAGTCAACATTCTTTCCATGAATATTCAGTTTCACTCTCCAGGCAGGCTCTGTTTCATCACATGTGATAGATCCCAGAAACGATGGCTCCCTAACTGCCTTAATGCAGCAAACAGCTGCAAAATGTCCATATTTTGTGCATTTATTACATCTCATACTTTGGGCTGGACATACCTCTCTTGGGTACCACTTTCCACATCTTGTACATATAGTCTGAAAGGCTTTGTAATCAGCCTCGAATTTGTCTCTCCTTGCCTCAGGGGCTTTATAATATTGACATTTAGCACTCATGCTGTGTCTGGTTTCTGTTTTTCCAGGTTTGTCACATTTGTCTTCCTGCTTCACAAGTTCAGACTGCTTTGCTATTTGAGTAGCTGTGTGTATATTTAAATCTGTCTTTAATTGTAGCTGTTGTCACAGATTCTTGTCTGTAAAGCCAACAACCAGTCTCTAATATTTTCATGTTTTACAGTCCCACAATCACAGTTTTCTGCCAATGAGTGTAAAGCACTGATAAAAGATTCAGTAGATTGCCCTGGTTCCTGAATTCTCTGGTGAAAGTACACCCTTTCATAAACCACTTTTCTTGAGGTATAAAGTATGCATCAAATATAGTCAGAACTCTGTCATAGTAATCTGTGTGACTGTCTTCAGCAAAAGAAAAGGATTTAAAGATATGCTCTGCCTGCTTTCCCATAGCATAAATTAAAGACAATTATCTGGAATGTCTCCAGTTTCCTTTATAGCAATGTGAAATCTTGCAAAATGCTGCTTTCATTCTGTCCATTCTGAAGCTGAAGTTCTCTGGGGCACTGCATGTTGATGAGATCCTGCAACCTTTGTTGCTTTTTTGTCCTCTTCTGTTTGCATCTTTTGTTGCTGCTTTCCTTCTGTTTCTGTTCTCCTCTGGCACCCACTAGGCTGCCACTAGCATGTCAGGCTCCTGTACCTGGACTGGCTACAGAGCTTCCTTTATAGAGAAATATGTCCTTCATAAGATCCTTTAATACGCTGCTGGTTATAGCTATTACCATTTTAGGTAAGATATCTTATACAGGGCACCACCTAATGGTTGAATATAACACAGTTTAAGCATTCCATCACAATGACATATGGCAATAAGGAACACAGCTCATAGAATATGTGGGTCTTTACCTCCTCAGTATTCTACAAAGGTACAGTGATAAACTAGACCAAGAAACACATAGGCCTGATTCTCCACTACCTTGCACTTTGTGTAGTCGTTTATACCTGTATAAAATGAGCTTGTTTCTAGCCCGACAGCATCTGCTTTGCACTTCAAGACTGCTGCAAAGCAACCACAAACCCAGATTTACCAGCTAGCTGAGGATTCCCCCAGCATGGGTCAGCATAGTGGCTCCTATTGCGCCTAGCACAAAGGAGTCTCATGCTTGACTGAAGCTTCTAGGTGCTAATGAAATACAAATAATAAATACTACCACCATACATAGTAAGAGGCCAGTAAATGTTCCAAGTTTAACCTTGGAATGAAATTTTAAACCTACTTTTTGACCCCTCAGAAACTGATGTGAAATGGAAATGCTGAGAGGTTCTAAACTTCAGTAGTCCTGAATCTGAATAATTCCCACACTGTCAAATGCCCTTTTGGGTATGAACAAGGCTCTGCCATCTCTGTCACTCCTCGGTCACTCTTTGCATGGTCTCTATGCTGTTAAGTCACCTAAGTTTTCCCTTGCTAAGTAGTGTTCAATGGAGGAATTCTTTTGGTTGGCCCCTTTTTGGTGTGTTCCTCCCACCACCCAATGGCACATCTCTGGCTTCATTCTTAGCACATATCCCACATAGTTACATCTGCTTTTCTGGATAACTTTAGAGAAAAGGGGTTGTTGAACTCTCTGACAAATCTCGGGATTTGTTATAAATTAATTCCATTTAATAGCTCATATTTTTCTAAGGAATTTGTTTTCAGAGGCATTTAGATTTCTGTTTGTACCTTTGGTGGATTTCCAGCTTTCACATCCATATGTTAACATGGAAATAACATTTGAGTTGAAGAGTCAAAATTTGGTCTTTCAATTTTAGTTTTTTGATGACTAAATGTTGTTGAAGCTGGTGAATGCAGCTACCGCCTTGCCAATTCATGCATTATTTCCTTCTGGGGCATTTTATCATTAGCTTCCCCAAAAGGGGAAAGCTGGCATCCCCCAATATGCTGTACATTATGGACAAAATTCTGTCTGCCTTGGCATAGGAGTACTAGATAACAAAAAAGGTACATGAGGCAAGACACAGTAAAGATCTAACTGCTAGACTTTGGGGCCAGCTGGTTCATCCTGCAGTGCTCCACGGCCCCAAAGAGGCACTTGCAGCTAGCGTACATCTGGCAGCAGAAATTGGGGGCCAGACACAGTGCTGTTTTCAAAAGGAGGAGCCAGGCATATAACAGAGCACACCTTCTTTCAGCCACTGCAGCTCAGCAACCCTGCCCCCCAGAGCACTCCAGAGAAGAACAAGTCCATGGTCTGACTTGACTGTATTTTTTGTTTTTGATTTTTTTACACTATTTACCCAAACCTACCATTAATTTTCAAAATGGAAATTAACAGCAACTAAATGATTATTGACATTAGCAATCATGAGACAGCTGAATAGTTCCACCCATATGCACACTTTGAAAGGCTACAAAATTAATGTCTGCACACAAAAATTTAAATCTGAATTTAAATCATAGTAAAAGACAGTCTTGCCCTGAAGCAGTTTAAATAGACAAGACAGCCAAAGGGTAAGAGAAAGGAAAACCTTATGTTGTTGTCTTGGTTTTTTCATGTCTACAAATCATTTTGCATATTTCACCCAGGGAGACTTTTTAAAAAGAACACAGAAATCAATTCTTTCCCTTTGGAGGATGTGAGCTTGCGGCAGATTTCAGTTCATACGTATTGCAAATATCTTTCCCTGATAAACTTGATCATCAGGAAAACATAATTCCACTTCTGATTATAGTAAGTAGAAATATACTGACCATCAAGACTAACGTTATAGATTTATTCTTACTTTAGTGTAATTAAGGGGAAGGTGGAGTACAAGATAGATTTTAAAAAAAACAACTACGTTTTCAGTGGTGGTCTGAGTTATGATTGCATCATCTATTAGACAAATCTCTTATCAGGATATTGACTTACTCTCCTAGTGTCTCAGGCCAGCCAGCCCATATATAATTTGAAAGTATATCTGATGAGTTTATCTCTTTAGCCAAAGAATGAATGAGCAGGAAAAAGTGAGAAAGGTTAAAATATTAGTTATTGATTTTTGGCAGGCAAAATTAATAGATGTTTTTCCTCCTCCCTAGTTAAATCTATGCTCCAGCTATAGCCCTTCCTTCATTTTGGAAAGTGAAAGGAACACGTACAAATCCTTAGGATTGCTTCTTTGTGTGAACCAATTAAATCAAAATATTATTCTTCATAGGAGGTTGACTTGGTATTTGGGCTGCTGATCTAAAAATGTTTCATTTCATTTATTCTATCAGGGAACTCCTGGCCTAGCTAATAATACACTTTTCTTAGCTTGGGTTTCCAGAGTTTCACAGCTTAGCTTGATTAGAGTAGACAAATCATGATTACATACGCAGCAAAGAGTCCTGTGGCACCTTATAGACTAACAGAGGTATCGGAGCATGAGCTTTCGTGGGTGAATACCCACTTCTTCGGATG
>NW_020664492.1:8929950-8943258 GCF_002925995.2 Terrapene triunguis | reverse complement strand
TCCTATACGTCTATTAGTCTATAAGGTGCCACAGGACTCTTTGCTGCTTTTACAGATCCAGACTAACACGACTACCCCTTTGATACTTGACACCATGATTACATAAGAATCCGAAATAAGCTGTATATATTTTAATATGTAGCAAAAATGAAACTCAGTTACCTAGGATCCAGTCATATTAAAACAAGTGAAATTTCCATAACCTGAACATTTCTGATTTCCTACAGGCCTAATGTGACTATTGACAGGTACAGAAAAAGCCTTTAGGAAAAAGCTTCTAAAATCTTTTTCAGATTTTTTTTCTGGCCCTGTGTGCACACATAACAAAGACGGTGCAATATAACTACTCTTTACTTACAATACTAAATTCAATTTCATTTTTCTGAGCCATAATAATGAATCACTATTAGCTTTCCATGCCTACTCAGGTGAGACCCTTCTCTTTACTTACCGGATCAGTTCATGACATGGTATTGCATTCCCTTTTTTCTCCCTAATTATTGGTTTTATTTTTTTTTAAAAAAAGCAGCATCAAAACAATCACCATCTAAGATCTCAAAGTCCATGCTTTCCTACCTGCTGCAAAGTTTATATTAATAGGTTTTCCTCTATAAACAAGATATTACACCTTCTAGGGTGTTCCAGTGTGTTTTTTTACCACGGTTTCTGTTATTATTCCCCATGTGGTTTTTTTTGTTTGTATTTTATCATACATTTTCAGTAATTCAAATATTTTGGGTCCAATTCACTGGTTCATTAATGTTGCTTTGCACTGCCCTGGTGGCACAAAGTCTAGTCCATCATGATTTTGTGTCTGGTATTTCCTTCCCAGCCTTATGAAAAGTCTTTGTTCTGGGCCCCAGTACCTCATTGCATTCTGTCTTTTTGGGTTTTAGAGTAAAAGTATTTAAAGTCATTCTTAAGGTTGTAACCAGATTCCATTACATAAGATCTATTTTTAGCCCCTCTTCCTACCCCTCCATATCTTTGACTAGCAACATTGAATTGACCTGAAAACTGCTAGCTTTATTCTAAAGACTAAGTAGATTTTTTCAGCGAAGATTGAGGAAAATTCTTCAGACTGTTTTTTGAGTGACAGATCCTTTAAGATAGTCTTATTTCTCATGTTTCTTTGTGTCCCTCTATCTTAAAAAGTCTGTACTAGCCCCAAAGTGGCCTTTATGCCATCTGTGAATTGTGGGAGCACAGCCTTCTGAGCTGGGTGGGCTAGAAGGGGTAAATGGTGTAGAGATAGCTTTGATGGTTCTATTCCAGCCATGAGTTTCCCCACAGCAGGAGACTCTCTACAACCTAATTAGAATAGCTGTAAGCCAGATCTGTGCTTACAAAGCAGTGCCTTCTCAGTAGGGTTGCCAACCCTCCAGGATGGGTCTGTAGTCTTCAGGAATTAAAGAGTAATCTTTAATTAAAGATTATGCCATGTGATTAAATCTCCAGGAATACGTCCAACCAAAATTGGTAACCCTACTTCTCAGAGGCCACAATCTAGCCCTATATATTACACAAACATTCAAATGATAATACATAGACAATGAAAAACTTTCATGGAGAGCTCTATTTACATGTAATGCAGTCTAAATACCTTACAAGTATAGAAGCTGATCCTGCAGTCTTTATTTACCCAAAGCTTTCACAGAAGTCAGTGGGAGTTTTGCCTTTGCAAGGACTGCAGCACTGTGCCCTTGAAAAGAAAAAGAAGTCATGAAAAAGTGACCCAAGAATAGTCAATAATACAACATACAAAATAAGAGGAGACAAAAAGCTTGGTTCTACAGGGGAAGGAGTCTTCATTAAGACCATCACAAATGCAAAAGGAATAAACAAAGAACTGGCAAAATTGCAACCTATTTATCTTTAGTCGAAATTATACCAAACTGGAAATTGATTTTGTTATCTTTTCCTATAAGAAAGGAAAGTTACAAAAAATGTAGAAAGCTACCATCCCATTAGCCTACTGTTCTCAAAAACAGTTACAAGCTTTTTGTGAAGATGCTAACCAATAGCACCAATTATGGAGAATTTGATATGACAAGTACCCTGTATTTGGCAGAATTCACTCAATTTCCCATCGTCATCTTGTATATCAAACCCTAGTCTTGCAGTCCTTGTGTATCCAAACTCCCCTGACCCAATGGGCATTTTGGATGCATAATGTCTACAAGATTAGACCCCTAACAAAAGAAAAGTGTTGAAGATCAAATAAGATCATTTGCCTTAGCTTTGTGTACTCATTAATACTCAAGGCTATGTTGGAAGTAGTACAAGAACAAAAAGTGGAAAGCAGGCATACCTGAATTCATAGATGTAAAGGCCAGAACGAACCATTGTGATCATTTAGTATGACTTGTATAATACAGGGCATAGAATTTCACCCAGTAATTCCTGCATCAAGCCCATTAATTTGTTGTTGAAGTAGAGCATATTTTACCGTATCAACAATTCTAAAGACAGCAACAACAAAGTATTAAAAAGACATTAGAGAATAGAGGTAGAGAAAGGAGTTTGCTAATACAACTCCATCTTATCCGCATTTTTCTATGCATGCTTGGAGAAAGTTTCCAGAAGGTTATAGTGCAGTAAGATTAGAGTGAGAATAAATGAAGAGTACCTATGCAGTGTGCACATGAAAATGAATTTCTTGTGTATCTAGAGGCTATGGAAAGAGAGTAATAAATTACCTTCATGCAGCAAGCAAGGAATGCGAAGCTAAAATAAATATGAAGAAAACTAAAAGCGACAAAAAACATTTATGCACAAGACAAAATAATCTTGGTAAATGGAAAGTAATAAAAAAGCTGAAATGTACATTTACCTTCGGCAGCTTTTTCAGTTTAGAAACTGATGATCATGAGAAAAAAATTATAAAGAGAACCTTGGCTAGATGGAAAGCATTTGAAAGGATTAATTTGGTTCCGAAAAGCAACCAAAATATCTTTTATAAAGGAAGTTATTGAATCAATATATATTTAGTTCTCACTATGACATATGGAGGAGAGGGAACGATGGAAGAAATAATGCAAAAGTTGAACATAGACAGAAAAAAGTATGTTACATGTTATACAGTGGAACAGAGAGACAAACACATGGATCAGAGAAAGAGTAGATAACATCACTGGGATAAATCCTGATGTGCTTGCTTAGTTTTTATCAGCAAAATACCACATCTTTTTAATTGAGTGATCAAGATACACAGGCCCAGATCCAAAAAGGCATTAGGCATATAAATACCTTTGAAGACTTGGCATCAGAGTTAACCATGTGATCTTGTGGCTATTGCATTGTCCTTCCTCACCCCTTCTCCTCATTATTTATTACCTTTTTTACCACTTGTGTGATGTCTGAAACTAGAGTGTAAGCCATTGGCTCAAGGTCAGGGACGATGCCTTTCTGCTTTTCCTGTGAAGCAAGCATCTAGTATGCTTCTGGATGCTGTAATAATTATATAAAATTAGAAGGGAACATTCAAGCCGTACCTAACTGACCAAAGAAAGGATCTCTTAAAATAAGGAATGAAATTAAGGATTAGCAGGGAAGTGAAAGAAATGAACTGAATGAATGCTTTGGTAAAAGTAACTTGTAAATGAGATTCTACTAAATCAGCTGTGAAGTACTAACTTTATAGTGATGCCATCACGAGATAGAATGGTAGCAAATTAACAATGATGATGAAACAACTATGCATGTTAATTGTATTTCAAATAACTTATTAGCTTTACCTACAATTACCACATAATCTTTTATAATATGAGTACTGTCTAAGTAGATGCCACTAATACATCAAATGTCTCTGTAAGCTCAACTGCATTCTAATGAAGAATAATTATTTATTTCTATTTTCTTAAGACTCTTAGCAATAGATATTTGAATAAATTTAAGACAGCATCATTCTAATAAATGACTGTAGGGAAAGTATATGTGTGGCGTGTGGAAGGGAGGCAGGGGACCATGAGTTATTAATCATTGTCACTTAATTTAACTTTCCAAAAAAAAAAATCTTGAGAGCCTCCAGGAATATGGGTATGATTCAATCCCCATTAAATCAATGGAGTTTTGTCACTGAATTTAATGGTAGAGAGATCAAGTCTTGTTTGCCACCATAATCACTGTTATCACAACGAAATACTATAAACTACTTATTATTACTTTATTTTTATTGTAGTGGCACCGTGAAGCCTCAGTCTATTTGTGCTAAGTTTTGAACACACACAGAACAAAAAGATGGTCCCTGCCCCCAAAGAGCTTAAATTATATTCTTTAAACAGGCAAACACTTAAATATGAAGTAAGAAGCATATTTTCCACTGGTTTCTTTCAGTGTTTCTGTCATTTGACTTTCCAGCATCACCCCTTCTTTCAGTGTTGGTGAGATGAAAAATATTGGATGACAGAGTTTATAGCTAGAAGATCAACTGGCTACCAGACAACATTATTCTAATTTATTACCTGGTTCTAATGTCTTGTCATCCCCCCCATTTCTCCCCCACCGAAAAATCTTCTCAAGGCAAAGATGTATTTTTTTTCTTTTTTTTACCACTAGATGGTAGTAATAGGTAGCTGCTTGCCTTTTTTCCCCTTCCTCTTTGTTTACTGTCTTTGAGCAGTGATTGAAACACTGATTCCATTTAGAATGTTTGCTGCATTTTATTCAATGATCAAATCATTATCCAGGTACTATAAATCTAATATTAATTGTTTGTAAAATACCCTTCACTATTCGTTACTAATACCCCCTTCTCTATATTCCTACATTCTCACTTACTGTACATGTATCTGTGAGGTATTTTAGAGCAAAGACAAGGCCTGATTATGCCACCATGACTCATGGGAGTAAGCCTTTCTTGTCTGTGTAATCCCATTGACGATTTCTTCGTGTGAGTAAGTATGGCAGACTGAGCTCACAATCTGTAATGGACATTTCAGTACTGATGTGTTGTTTTGGCAATGGCAGTGGGTCCCTCCCTTGATCATCAGTCCCTCATTCAGGCACAAGGCCAGCGATCCTCACTTCTTCAAGCAGTAATTTAGAAGTAAGTCCTCATTCTCCCAGCATTTAAGGTCTGACTCTAGCTTGTCTTTCATATTTTCCCTGTCCCCCCCCCCGCAACACACACACACTTTTGTTTTCGTTTTTGCTCATTGGAACATAGTCAACTACAATTACCCCTTTCTGATTCTTCAAGACAAGGCAGCCAAACCCTGTGCAATTTGTAGCATGAATGAGCCAAAAGAGGGTGCCCAAGAAGAAGATCAACATTCAACACCAGATAATGAACATGTCAGTTCTGTGACTCCTGTTCCTCCACTTGTGGGCAGGGCCTGAAGTCACTCAGGCCCAGATCCACAAAGGCAGTAAGGTGCCTAAGTCTGGGGTTTAGGCACCTAAGACAGATAAAACTGCCGCCTCATGCTAGGCACTCAGATGCCTGTCTCTCCTAAACCCCAGTGTGATCCAGGGGAAGACAGGCATTTGCTCACCTATCTTGGGTGCAGGACCCCATCTGGTAGGCAGGCTTGGAAGCCACTTACCAGACTGGGTCCCATTTAAAATCTGTCCAGAGGAAGAGCAGGAGGAAGAGGTGGTTCCCACCTTGTAACTTTTAGCCCAGTTGTTGGAGAACTCCCCTGGGGGGTGGGAGATCCAGGCTCACTTACCCCCCCCCCTCGCCGCCTGAGGGGGAGAAAGGATTTGAACGGGTCTCCCTCCTCTCAAGAGAGTGCACTAACTGCTGACAATGGGATATTCTGACATGGGGCTTCTTCAGGGTCTCCTGTTGAAGGTGTTCCACTGTGGATAAATAATTAAAGAGCGATTAGAGCAGGGGGACTGGACCTTGAGTCTCCCATGTGGGCACGCTAACCAACAGGCTACAGAGTCATTCTTGCTCTCTCTGGCTCAAGGAAATAATTAACAAGTACCTGTATAAATCACAATAGGAAAAAATACAATAACTTATACTATACAGTACATGTAACAAAACTCCCATTGGCTTCAACAGGGCTTTGGAGAAGACTTGTATTGTACTAACTTGGGCAAGCGGCATGATCCTTGCACGCTCAGCTAGCATACTGATTCAGCATTGTCGGGCTGTCATTAAACCCATGTTATGGCTCAGACCTTCATGTCTCCTACACCCAAAACTGTCAGTGATTTTTAGTGGGAGTTCAGGTGTAAGGAATGCCAAAGTGGATCCAAAGTCTGCACTGGTGTAAACTGGCACAATTCCATTGAACCCAGCAGAGTTACTCCATCTAACACCAGGACATAAAACTTCAGTACAGTTTTAGTTTCTAAAAGTATGTATAGGGACACTTCGGGCTCAATTTTAAGGTATGTCTCAGCTGAGCTTGTGAGCTTGTGAGATGCAAGTGAGGGCAAAGGTGCTGTCAAACCACCTTTCTATCGTTTGGCATTCTCTGTTCCACTATAAACCAATTAAACCAATGGTGTAAATTAGAGCAGCTTCAGGAACCCAGCACTCTGAAAGAGCTTATGTCAATGACATCCTTGCAGCTCTAACTTACATTGGCACTAGGTAGCTCAGACTCAGAGCTGCAAACCATCTTCCTGACCGTCCGACTTCTCCTCTGCACCTGAATGGACCTCATGCAGAATCTGCCCCTAAATATTCAACCCTAACTTCTGTATTTCCTGACTTCTGATTGCTTATCTGTTCAAGCTTAACATTGCAGTTTGTCTCAATGAAGTAAAATTTTTACCTTAAATATACTGTCACTCAAATAGCACTGTATATCATTTCAAACCCTTATCTTCTGAACACTCTGTCTCAAGTGTAATATTGCTGCAGGAATAACAATTTCATTCCTGGCGCTGCCGAGAATTTTGCTAAAAATTAGAGAAAAAGAAATCATAAATTTTCAGTGGCTTCAAATGCAGGAGCAGCTGCATGATTTTTAAATTGGGCATGTTTTGCTCTGGAAATGAAGCATTAATAAAACATTTTTTTAAATTGTAAAA
The DNA here is from genome assembly GCF_002925995.2 of Terrapene triunguis. Taxonomy (NCBI): domain Eukaryota; kingdom Metazoa; phylum Chordata; order Testudines; family Emydidae; genus Terrapene; species Terrapene triunguis. The sequence continues at coordinate 8,936,262 of NW_020664492.1, read as the reverse complement.
TTTTCAACATCCTCACTGACAATAGGTCATCAACATGCACGGTAAGGTCATCAACATGCACGGTACTGAACCTGTTTGACACAAACACCATCCCTTAGAAATGAAAGGAAATACAGACAACTTCAGCTGTCTCAACCCTAATTTTATTCTTTGCTATTGATAAAGTACAACTAGAGTAGAGTTCAGTGAGCTCTTGGTCACAATTATATATTGAAGAGGTGTTTTCATAATAATTTCTATATTATAAACTGACTATATCAGATTAAATAACATACACTGTAATAAGCATGAAGGCTCCTCCAATCCTTCGAACACATGTGCATGTACAACTTCACTCATGAGAGTAGTCCCGGTGACTCCAAGAGGCCTATACATGTGAATAAAATGTGCGTACTATTGGGGCTTAAATTACATAGCCATATAAACTAACATCAAATATCTAATCGGGCATAATTAAAATAATGGTACATAAAGAAGATCAATAATCTTTAATTAGAGAGCAAATATTTTTTTAATCCTATCAGTAAAACTGTCAAAATCACATGCCATTCCTATCCATCAGAGTATGACTGAGCATGCAGATTGTCCAAAGTTGAATTCTGATTCATTGTTTGGGGCTTTTTGGTTATGTCACAGGTATACACCAGACAATAAGTATATTTCTACATGTATTGGTGTTGAATTAAGCCCTCGCCACCACTACTTCTGTGTTTTCAGTGAAGTCAATGGAGCTACACCAATATATACCAGCTGCAGAGCTGAGCCCACAGGGTTTCAGAGCTTCAGGTGACTAAACAGAAAATCAGAAGTGACGGGCAGGCAGCCTTTAACTAGCCCTACAGTTTTAACTGAAAAGAGGTTCTCTTTCAAATATTAGTATTTTTTGTAAACTTCTCACCTCTATCCCACATGTACCAATGTTATCCATGTAGCAATTTACATACTTCATTACCATCTACAAGTATGTATATTCAGGAGATGGTAATTAGCCATAAAGTGTGTTGTGATATTTTTGTATTGATGCAAAACAAAAATAAACTTTATTAGAGAAAATCGTATGATCTTGTGTTTAAGGCATTTGCACTGGGATTCAGGAGATTTGGGCTCAATTCCTGGTTTTACCAGAGACTTCTGGGTGACCCTGGGCAAATAACTTAAGGCCTGATCTCGTTCCCATTCAAATCAATGGAAAAATTCACATTCACTTTAATGGTGCAGCATCAAGCCCTTAATCTTGCCTTAGTTCTTCATCTGTAAAATGGGGACAACACTTACTTTCTCCCACAATGCCTGTCTTGTCTATTTGTACAGCACTTAGCACAATGGGGCACTGATCTCAGATAAAGCTAGAGCTAGTCATGATCATTAATCTTCCATCAGAATGGTTTTTTAATGGAAAATGCAGCTTCTACAAAATCAAAATTTTCTGCAGAAAAAATTAGATTTTGCCAAAATGTTTCAATTTTCCATCAGGAAATTGAAATAAAATATTTCCTTGCAGGAGAGTTTGACCCTAATAAAAATATTTTGCTTTGCCTGAACTGGCCCCAAAATGTTTAATTTCAAGACAGTTTGACTTAAACCTGTGTTTCCCTACTCTGGTGCATTGCATCATGGGAGTTGTAATTTGGGGCCCCATTCTCTCCTATGGGCTGAGCTTCCTGGCTAGACTACATATCCCATAGTGCAGTACAGTCTTTCCTCTGACTAAGCAGCATGGTACTTCATGGGAGTTACATGTTTGCAGGTGCATGTAGTCTTGTCAGGGCACCTGGCCCATGTGGGAGAACGGCAGCATCAGGCAACCTGAAGAACAACTTCATGAGGCTATGTGCCAACATAGGAAAATGCAGTTTAATGTTGTACTGACTCGAAACAAAAGGTTTGTTATCAGAATTTCCTGTGGGACGCAAATTTGGCTTTTCACTCAGTTATAGTTGGGGCCTCTAGATTCTATTCTAATACAAATAACACTATCGTTTTAAATTAATAAAATAAAAACACTTTTTAGCAGGCAATCGTAGCCAATTTAATTGTCATTTGTTCAATAACATTAATACTTTTTCACTAACATCTTATTAAAAATAAATTCATACTAGAGGAAAGGAAACCAAAACTCTAAGACTGAAAATGGCCAATTCTTCTCTGCTGACTGTGTTACATTTCAGTGCATGTTACATTTTGTCTTTGCCTGATTCATGACAGGATTTTCAATGTGAATTGTTTGGTATATTGTAGATGAAGCCTGCTCTCAGTTACAGCGGTACAACCCCATTGACTTCACTGTCAACCCTTGAGCCTTGAATTCCATTCCAGTGAGTGTGTATATGCACAGGCTGAAGTGAAACATGGTTTCTATTGCACTCCTTTGGGACGTAATTTAAGGAGTCAGTCACAATGTCTAAAAAGGGAAATTGCAGTTGTTGTTCAATATGGTTTGCTCCAGACAATTGTCATCATTAATCAAAATTCTTGCTTTCACTGCCAGTGTGGTTACTTCTTCTGAATTGTTATTTCAGCAAGATAGAGGACAAAGAAAAGAAAAGATCATTTTAAAAAATAAATCCCAGGAAAGGTTATTATACCATGTTGTGCTATTGCTTGGCATGCTTTACAATTGGCACCCAGCTGATGTTTTGGGTTCAGATTGCTGTGCTACCTCTTCAGAGGGTAATGATTTCACAATATAGTAAGTATAGCCCGAAGACATAATAAAAGATAATGAATCAATGTGTTCTTACCGGCAACCAGGTCTTTTCCTTCACACTGATTATGAGAAGATGCATTTTCTAAAAGGCACAGACTACTTATAGCTTTGTGATTTATTGAATTGTTCAGGTTCTAATATCTACCTATATGCAGCATTATCAATCATGAGGGCAGATTTTTAAAAGCCTTTTTTAAAAATCTTTGATTTGTTGAAATTTGGGTCAGATAACTGACTGCAATACTAGAATACTACTAAAATAAAAAAAATCAAACAATGTTTTTCACAAGCAGTGACTTTTCTTTTTTATGCCTAGGAACTTCAGGGTATGAGAGATCCTACCAGGCAATCAGGCTGGTGGTTTAAAAATCAATGGATTTATCAAATGGTGGAAAATATAGTAAGAAGGTAATTGGAGATACCTCCTGCCACTATGGTGTCAAAGGACTCTGTTATAGCAACAGAAATCGGTGAAAAAGCTCTACCAAGGGAAAGGTTGTCCTGATATTGAAATCCTGTCCCTGCTATTTTAGCAATGTGAGTTGCGTTTGCTTGCTCATTTCACATTGTTAGCTATCACAATGAAGGCAAATTTCTAATAAATGGATAAAGCTTTTAGCATCTCAGGATCTTATGTATTCACCTTTTCTCTAAAATTATGTGTTTTGAGCTAACTGAATTGTGTATCAGGAAAAAAGTAACGTGCTAATAATAGCTTCTACTATAAACATGAATCTGTGTATATATAAATCACAAGATAGATCTAAGTGTGAAGCCCTTTCTGAAGAAGTTACAACCATTCTTCCTATAGGTTTTCTGGCGGGATTGTACTCAGTGACAAAGATGCTCCCAAATCAATTTACTCATGTATTCATCCCCTGAAAATATTATACAGTCCTGTTACTGATAAGGTCATGCTTGCTTGCAAGGACACCTTCTCTGGGCACATTTTATGATTAAATCTGAGCCAATGGATCGTTGACAAACTTTGTATCTTGCCCATTGAGCTATTCATAATGAGTTTTATTGCAATCAAGAGGATCTGAAATTTAAGAAAGATATAAACATTGAGCTTATCAATCAAAGGTGGAAAAGCTGCACTGGATTTAGCTAGGTACTTGCAAATTTTCAGTTTCTTTATCTAACAAATTCCATACAAAAAAACTACATTAAAAGAATGTTACAGTTGCAAAGTTAGGAGATGATAAAGTGAAGGTCACCTGATGAAGGGAGAAGAACCAGAAGACAGTCATGCAAAGCAAGGGAAGGCAAGATTCTGTGAGTTAGGGTATGAGTGTCAAAAGCAACAGAGAGGGCTACATAGACCAGGGTAGGCAACCTATGGCACGTGTGCCGAAGGCGGCACGCGAGCTGATTTTCAGTGGCACTCACACTGCCCAGGTCCTGGCCACTGGTCCGGGGGACTTTGCATTTTAATTTAATTTTAAATGAAGCTTCTTAAACATTTTAAAAACCTTATTTACTTTACATACAACAATAGTTTAGTTATGTATTATAGACTTATGGAAAGAGACCTTCTAAAAACGTTAAAATGTATGACTGGCACGCAAAACCTTAAATTAGAGTGAATAAATGAAGACTCGGCACACCACTTCCGAAAGGTTGTCGACCCCTGACATAGACTGAGGTCAGTGAGCCCTGAGATTTAGCCAAGATAGGTTGTTTGAGATCTCAGTGAGAGCAGTTGTAGTGGACGGAAGAGGGAAGAAGTCAAACTGAAGGGGAACTATGATGGAGCTGGAAGATGAGAACTCAAAACAATAACTGTAAACAGTATGTTTGATAAGTTTAGAGAAGAAGTGAGCTGAAGCAGTAGTTCAGGTCAAAGGTGGGTTTTGGAAGAGGGGGAGACCACAGAATTGTATTTTGAGGGTAACAGGACAGAAGATAGAGTGTTTCAGGAAAAGGGAGAGGGAAGTGGGGGGGCACAAAGGGTAGTAGATGAGTTTGTCTATATTTGATGTGGCAGGCAATGAGATGGAGGCAGAGAGCAAGAGAGAAACTTTGGCCTCAGTAACATGGGCAAACAATGAATTTATCCTCACAATTCTCCCAGGAGGCCAGGAATTGTTATCCTAGTGTCACAGATGTGGAAATGAAGCACCAAGAGATGTAATTCACCCAAGGTCACCCTGGAAGTATGTGGCAGAATCAGGAAAAAAAAACAGATCTTTTAGGAGCCAGAGAATGCCTTACGCACAAGACCATTCATCCTCTTCTATTGGACCCCTGCCTCATTCACTACACACTACAATAATTTCATGAGAATGAGATAGCGAGTCCTTTAACACCAGCCTTATTAATGAGAGAACATACAGTTATTAGTGTGGCAAATTGTTAACAATGATGCAGAAAAGGCAGAAGTGTTCAATAAATATTTCTGTTCTGTATTTGGAAAGCAGGGTGATGTACTTGTATCACACTGTAACAAACTACTTTCCAGGCCATTGGTAACTAAGGAGCATGGTAAGCAGAATCTAGTAGGGATAAACATTTCAAAATCAGCACACCCCGATAAATTACGCCCAAGAGTCCTAAAAGAGTTTGCTGAGATCTCTGGCCTGCTGATGATAATTTTTTAAAAGATCTTGGAATTCTGGGGAAATCCAAAAGAATGCTAATTTTGGCTAATATTCAAGAAGGATAAGCAGGATCACATGGGTAATTATAGGCCAGTTACCCTGACATCAATCCAGGTCAAAATAATGGTAAAATGTACATGGGATATCAATCAATAAATGTATGGTGTGGCTGGAGCAGCGCCCCTTTGTGGACCTTCTGGGCACACTGATGCAAGTTGGGGTCTCCCGAGGATGGGGGAGGAAGTCTCTATCACCGGGGTCCACTGAGGCAAAGTCCAGCCCACTGGCTAATTATCTCTTCAGTCAGATCCCCTTGTAGGCAGAGTTATGGGGCTCAGCTGCAAAAATTTCTACAACCCAAAAGCACACATAACTCACTAGAGGGCCATCCCCCAGTCTTCTGTGGGGAGGAGGGGCATTCCTGCCCTTTCCTTTAGGCTTGGTTCCCAAACAGTCTCTGCTTCAAGGTGACTCACTCCTTAGAGTCTCGCTGTTCCTCCCCAGCGGTTGCTCCGGCTAACAGGCCTATCTCTGCAACTCCACAAGTGAAGCTCCCTTCAGGCAGAGAGGCAGAGTTCTGTCCTCTTTCTTGGCCAGTCAGCAGTCCTGAGGAGCTAGGCTCTCTCCTTTTATTCCCTCTCCAGGCTTAGCATTGGCTGCAGGTATAGTGGGGCAGCATTAGCTGGGACGAAAGCTCTCCTTAACTCCTTCTCGGCTAGTGTGGGGCCGCTCTGCCGCATCATACATCCCTCTCCTGACCCCATTATGGCTTTCCCCATTCCCCCTCAAAAATCAGCATTCAGGTGGGCTTTTCTGGCCCTGCATTGAACACAGAAGGAGAAGGGCTGTCGGGACAGATACCGCCTTATATATTGGGGGTTGGTGTCCTTCATGGCATGGAGCCAATGGAATGGGGCATGGACAGTGACTAAGGTAAAATGATTACCAAGAAGATAGCGAGCAGCGGCACCCAGGAGCCGCAAACAGGGCTGCTAACAGGGG
>NW_020664492.1:8909417-8929940 GCF_002925995.2 Terrapene triunguis | reverse complement strand
GGGCTGATTAGGGGGCCTATAAAAGAGGCCTCCCAGCCAAGCAGCGGGGGACACTATGCAGATGATTGCATGCAGCAGCTGCGGTATGTACATGGTCCTCCCTGGGGAGCCTGAACAAAGGTATGTGTGCATGAAATGCCGCCTAATAGACCTGCTAGAGGAAAAGATTAGAGGGCTCCAGATGCAGGTAGATACTATGGTGGAGTTTAGAAGGGGATTCGAGCAGCTAATGGAGCAGAAGCTAGGTGTGGCAGAAGGGGAATGCTCTGGGGTGCAGGTGGAGGCACAGGCTATGGTCTGTGAGGGGGGAAGGTCAGGGGCAGAGCAAGATCAGTGGAAGCATGTGACTGTGAGGAGCAGGCCAAGGAAAAGGAGGGCTAGTGAGGGGGGAATAGAACTCAGAAACAGGTTTGAGTGTTTGGATAACGAGGAAGAGAGGCAGCAGGTGGTAACTGATGGTGGGAGGCAGAGGAAGAAGAGAAGAGCGGCTAGTCCGATAGAGAGAGGGCAGGAGTTGATGGAGACAGCACCTATACCGGGCCCCAGTAGGATAGAGGATGGCACTAGGGGGACTATAAGGGAAAATAGAGAGACACAAGAGGTACGACTACAGGGGACAGGGGATAGATTTGTACAGAGTACTGTCACCAGGCAAAGGCAGGTTTATGTGATTGGAGACTCCTTGCTGAGGAGGTTGGACAGGCCTGTGACCAGAGCGGACCCTGAAAACAGAAGGGTGTGCTGTCTGCCGGGCGCTAAGATAAGGGATGTGGACCTGCGGTTGAAAAGGATCCTAAAAGGAGCAGGTAAGAACCCTTTGATCATCCTTCACGTAGGAACAAATGACACGGCTAGGTTCTCGCTAGAGAGAATTAAGGGAGATTATGCCAGGCTGGGGAAGACGCTTAAGGAAGTGGAGGCTCAGATTATCTTTAGTGGGATTCTGCCTGTTCCAAGAGAAGGACAGCAAAGGGCTGACAGAATTATGAGGATAAATAGCTGGCTAAAGGAGTGGTGCTATAAGGAGGGCTTTGGGATGTATGGCCACTGGGAGGCTTTCAGGGACAGACAGCTGTTCTCGCGGGATGGACTTCACCTGAGTAGGGAAGGGAATAGACTTCTGGGAGGGAGGCTGGCTCATCTCATCAAAAGGGCTTTAAACTAGGAACTTGGGGGAGACGGTTGGGAGATGTTCAGTTAATCTCCACGCCAGATTCCAACACTGAAAAGGAGTGTGAGGAGATAAGCACAGACATAGGTGGGGGTAGGGAATTGGACATAAGAAAGAGGGGGCGGATGGACAGCATGGGGTCCGTTCCAAATTGCATAACTAATGGGAGAAAGGATAGGCAGCATACGGTAAGATGTTTATACACCAATGCGAGAAGCCTAGGTAACAAAATGGAGGAATTGGAGCTCCTGGTCCAAGAAATGAAACCTGATATCGTAGGAATAACCGAAACGTGGTGGAACAGTAATCATGATTGGAGTACAGGTATGGAAGGGTATGTGCTGTTTAGGAATGACCGGAAAAAAGGTAAAGGTGGGGGAGTGGCGTTATATGTCAATAACGAGATAAAATGTAAAGAAATAATAAGTGATGGGATGGATAAGACGGAGTCTGTATGGGCAATAATTACACTGCATAAAAGAAGTACTACAGCCTCCCCCGAGATAGTGCTTGGGGTGTGTTATAGACCGCCAGGATCTAGCCTGGAGGCAGACAAAGAACTACTTAATGTTTTTAGGGAAATAAAAACTGATAAGAACTGTGTCATCATGGGGGATTTTAACTTCCCAGATATAGATTGGGTAACAAATGCTAGTAACAATAATAGGGCTCAGATGTTCTTAGACGTGCTAGCAGATGAATTCCTTCATCAAGTAGTAAGTGAACCGACGAGGGGGGATGCCATTTTAGATTTAGTGCTGGTGAGTAGTGAGGACCTCGTTGAAGAAATGGTTGTAGGGGACAACCTTGGCTCGAGTGACCATGAGCTAATTCGGTTTAAACTTAATGGAAGGATTAACAGAAATGATACTGTAACTAAGGTTTACAATTTCAAAAAGGCCAACTTTAATAAATTAAGGCGACTACTTAGGGAAGTGGATTGGGCTAACATACTTAGGGATCTAAAGGCAGATGACACCTGGGATTATTTCAAGCAAAAGTTGCATGAGATGTCTGAGGCCTGTATCCCGAGAAAGGGAAAACAATTAGTGGGCAGGAGATTTAGACCTAGCTGGATGAGCGGGAGTCTCAAAGGGGCGATTAAGAAAAAACAGAAAGCGTACAGAGAATGGAAGAAGGGAGGGATCAGCAAGGAAACCTACCTTAGTGAGTTTAGAGCATGTAGGGATGCGGTGAGAAAGGCCAAAAGCCGTGTAGAGTTGGACTTTGCAAGGGGAATTAAATCCAATAGTAAGAGGTTTTATAGCCATATAAATAGGAAGAAAACAAAGAAAGAGGAAGTGGGACCGCTGAAGAATGTGGATGGAGTGGAAATTAAGAATAATCTAGGCATGGCACAATATCTAAATGAATATTTTGCTTCGGTCTTTAATAAGGCTAATGAAGGGTTTAGGAATAGAGGGAGTAGGACAGAGGGGAATAGAGGAGGGGGGATAGACATTACAGTATCAGAGGTGAAAGCCAAACTTGACCAGCTAAACGGGACTAAATCGGGCGGACCGGATGATCTTCACCCTAGAATACTGAAGGAACTGGCGCGAGAAATTGCGAGCCCCTTGGCGACAATTTTTAATGAATCTGTAAACTCGGGGGTGGTACCGTTGGACTGGAGAATAGCTAATGTGGTTCCTATTTTCAAGAAGGGGAAAAAAAGTGACCCGGGTAACTACAGGCCTGTTAGTTTAACTTCTGTAGTATGTAAGGTCTTGGAAAAAATTTTGAAGGAGAAAGTAGTTAAGGACCTTGAGGTGAATGGCAAGTGGGACAAATTACAACATGGGTTTACGAAAGGCAGGTCGTGCCAAACCAACCTGATCTCCTTCTTTGAGAAAGTAACAGACCTTCTAGATAAAGGAAATGCGGTGGATCTAATATACCTCGATTTTAGTAAAGCGTTTGATACGGTTCCGCATGAGGAATTATTGGTTAAATTGGATAAGATGGGGATCGATAGGAAAATCCAGAGGTGGATAAGGAACTGGTTAAAGGGGAGACTGCAGCGGGTAGTACTGAAAGGTGAACTGTCAGATTGGAGGGAGGTCACCAGTGGGGTTCCTCAAGGTTCGGTTCTGGGTCCGATTTTATTTAATCTATTCGTTACTGACCTCGGAACCGAATGTAGGAGTGGGCTGATAAAGTTTGCGGATGACACAAAGTTGGGAGGCATTGCCAACTCGGAGAAGGATCGGGATATTCTGCAGGGAGACTTGGATGACCTTGTAAATTGGAGTATTAGTAATAGGATGAGATTTAATAGTGAGAAGTGTAAGGTGATGCATTTAGGGATGACTAATAAGAATTTCAGTTATAAGCTAGGGACGCATAGGTTAGAAGTGACTGAGGAGGAGAAGGACCTCGGAGTCCTGGTTGATCGCAGGATGACTATGAGTCGGCAATGCGACGTGGCTGTGAAAAAAGCGAATGCGATCTTGGGATGCATAAGGCGAGGTATTTCTAGTAGGGACAGGGAGGTGCTGCTTCCGTTATACAAGGCGCTGGTGAGACCTCACTTGGAGTACTGTGTGCAGTTCTGGTCTCCTATGTTTAAAAGGGATAAACTGAAACTGGAACGGGTACAGAGAAGGGCAACTAGGATGATCCGAGGAATGGAAAACCTTTCCTATGAAAGGAGACTCGAGGAGCTTGGTTTGTTTAGCCTAACCAAAAGAAGGCTGAGGGGGGATATGATTGCTCTCTTTAAATATATCAAAGGGATAAATACCAGGGAGGGAGAGGAATTATTTCAGCTCAGTGCTAATGTGGACACGAGAACGAATGGATATAAACTGGCCGTGGGGAAATTTAGGCTTGAAATTAGACGAAGGTTTCTAACCGTCAGAGGGGTGAAATTTTGGAACAGCCTTCCGAGGGAAACGGTGGGGGCGAAAGACCTCTCTGGCTTCAAGATTAGGCTAGATAAGTTTATGGAGGGAATGGTTTGATGGGATTACGTGATTCTAATCAATTAGGCAATAACGGCCATCGCTGGTCAAATGAGGGTCTGGCTAGAGAATCTTGCCTGTATGCTCGGGGTTCTGCTGATCGCCATATTTGGGGTCGGGAAGGAATTTTCCTCCAGGGTAGATTGGCAGTGGCCCTGGAGGTTTTTCGCCTTCCTCCGCAGCATAGGGCAGGGGTCGCAAGCTGGAAGATTCTCTGCGTCTTGAAGTCTTTAGATCACGATCTGGAGACTTCAACAGCAGAGCTAAGGGAAAGTGGGGGGGTCAGCTCTTGTGGCCTGCATCATGCAGGGGGTCAGACTAGATGACCATATTGGTCCCTTCTGACCTTAAAGTCTATGAGTCTATGAGTCTATCAGAGGAAGTCCATCGCCCACTTCACAGCCAACACTTTTTCAATTACAGAGTGAGCCTTCTCCCTTGGGAATAATTTTCTAAACAGGTAGAGGATGGGGTGTTATTTGTCTTCCACTACCTGGGATAAAACAGCCCCTAATCTCACCACCGAGGCATCAGTCTGTAGCAGGAATTCGGTGGTGACGTCGGAGCTATACAAGACTGGTTCTCAGCAGAGGTGTGCCTTAAGGGTTTGACAGGTCTCTTCACAAGCATTGGTCCACTAGATCTTCTTCGGGCTACTGTTTTTAAGGAGATCTGTAGGAGGGGCCACAAAGGTTGAGAAGCTTGGAATAAACTGTTGGTTGTATCTGGCCGGTCCTAAGAAGCAGCATACCTATTTCTTTGAGGATGGCATGGGGCAATTCCATGGGGCAATTCTGGAGGGCTTAGATCTTATCCAGCAAAGGTCACACCTTGCCCTTCCCCAGAGTGTACCTGAGGTAGGTCATCTCATTTTTGCTCAGCTGGAATTTAGAGGGGCATGTCGTTAGGCCAGCTGCCTTGAAGAACTAGAGTATGGTAGTTACATGTTTTAAAGGATCTTCCCAGATTTGCCTATGGATTATAACATCTTCTAGGTATGCAGCGACCTACCCACTATGGGGCCAGAGGACCTGGTCCATCAGTCCCTGGAATGTGGCTGCAACCCCATGTAATCCAAACAGCATTGTCTGAAATTGAAGAAAACCAAAAGGGGTAGCAAAGGCTGTTTTCTCCCAAGATGCAGCTGTGAGGGAGATCTGCCAATACCCCTTGGTCGGATCTAGAGTTGTAACGTACTCTGCCTCACCTAGCTGGTCAAGTAATTCATCAACACGGAGTAGAGTATGCATCAAATTTCAATATGGCATTCTTCTTTCATATGGCTTGGGTAGGTAGCAACTGCTACAAATTTATATCTAGATTTGATAGCCAGCACATTGCCGCAGCAGTGAGCTGGTGAATGTCCTTCAGGCCCCTGGCAAAAGAACAAAGGGGACACTCAGATACGATGTGCTCCATCATTTGTGCCTGGTGACCACAGTTGCATACAAGCGTTTACCTCATTTTCCATTTAAAGAGGGTTTGTTTCACCTCCCGTGAGATGTCCTGATGTGATTCAATCTGCATCAGTCTTTCTGCCATAAATCAAAACCTGGTGGTTCCTTGGCAGGGTCAATGATGAGCTATTTGTTTTGAGTGGTCAAAACACTCCATGTGACTCTCCAATGAGCCTCAGCGTTGAAGCTGGATGTAAGGGTCTTGATGCCATTCCATAGAGGGCTGCAGGATTTTAATCTTGTCTTTGACGGGTTCTGGTCATCATGCAGTGGGATCCTTGCATTTGCATTGACATGGTTAAGAAAGCGAGCTGTCTGAGCAGCTATTCTAATCTGTGGAGGCTGGATGTGCGATAGGACCAGGAGCCAGTCGACTGGAGTCAATTTGAGCGATCCTGACGCTATGCACACAGCGTTATTGAGTTGAGTGTCAAGGAGTTTAATGTGACTGCTGTGAGATCACACCGGCACACAATATTCAGCTGCAGAATATACCAAGGCAATTGTTGCAGTTTGTAAGGTCAGTGGACTGGAGCCCCATGATGTTCCAGACAATTTTCTGATAAGCGTGACATGAGATCTGACCTTACTGCAGGTGTTCTCGAGGTGTTGTCGAAAGGTCAACTCCGGTCCAGTGTAATACCAAGATACTTTGGGTTAGCCACGTGGCTGACGCTCTCACCGCAGAACTGCACATCAAGTTTGGGATTAGACATTTTATTGTTCAGATGGAAAGCAGTTACCATGTTTTTTTTTCAGGTTATGCCTAAGTTTCCAGCATTGGAAATAATCACCCATTGTGCTAAAGATCTCGGGTTCGGGTGCAGCTGATGGTATGGAGGCTTGTATGCTGAACAGCTAGGGCAATGTCATCCACATACATGAATTTCCTTGACTCCATTGCTGGTATAACCATGGTGTATAGATTAAAAAGTATCAGGGCCAGGACGGAGCCCTGAGGGATGCCTGAGTTAAATTCTTGGTCTACTGATCTGGCCATTAAGGAGTACCCTGGTCATCGCCGCCAAGATGCAGATCGTTCGCCGGCAGTGAATGACGCGGGAGATCTTGAGGAGGAGGCCCTGTCTTCAGACGGTGTCGTATGCTGAGGACAGATCAACAAGGGCGATCCCTGTCTTCAATTTACGTTGGAATCCTGTGCAATATGGCCAGTAAGCGAAGTTACTTGGTCACGGCACTTCCTCTTCAGGCGAAATCCTGCCTGCTCCGCTGGGAGGATGTCTTTGATAATATCAGACAGATGACAGACAGGGATCTGTTCCATGAGCTTGCTGGTGGTTGAGAGGAAAGAGATGGCTGCATCCCAGGCTCCAGTAGGGCAACCACTGTTGCCTGTCACTAGCTTGTTGGCACTTCTCCAGTTCTGTGCATGGCAGTAAAAAGGGCCGCCAGCCATTCCCATCCCTGTCTCCCCAAATTCTTGAGAAACTCTAGAGGAATGCCATCAACCCCTGCAGCTTTCTGACTTTTGGTTTCCAACAGCGCAACATTGATCTCAACAGAATATGGAGAGGAGAGGAGAGATTCGTCCAGGCATTTTTGAAGGTTTCTGTGGAATTCCTGCTGGACCTTCTGGTGTGTAATCTTGTCTGTAAGTGTCTTGCTGTTAGAAAGATTAAAGGTGACAGCATATGTGGTCACCTTTGCCGGGTGTCGCATTACTGGCTGGGATCCTCCAAGTTGCCGCAAAAGATCCCATACCTTGCAGCCCAAATGGTTGAAATCAAGGTTTTTAACGGTCTCTTTCCAACTTTCCAGGCATGCGGAATTCAAGGACTCAGGAAGCACAATGGGTTTATCTGGGTCGCCACTCCTTTCATATTCCCTCAGAAGGGACGCAGGTTCTTTTGTCCAGCAGGGAGTGAAAGCCTTGCAGTGATTGCACAGGATGTACTTCTTAGTGGTCGATTTCAGGATCTTTGTAAAACTGCTGAAGTTTCTAGGTATCGGTTCGAGCCGTGAGATCCTATGTTCTTTTTCTGAAGTATAGGTGGGCCAGTCAGCTTGTGGAAACTCTAACATAGCTTTGGCACCAACCACGGAAGAGGCACTTCCAGACCAATCTGGAGGATAATTGGGCGATGTTGGCTATGCAGGAAGTGACTCAGGATGGTTCTTGTTGTGACCAGTGGGATACCTGCACTGTGACGGGTCACAAAACACAGGTCAGGGTTGTGATATGTTGTCCACCTTGCAGACCGAAAAGATCTGGATTGCTTTGGATCACGGAGCAGGTGGAGGTCTTCGAGGGAGGCCCATTCTGTGATCTGTTCCCTGCTGTGTCATTTGAGCAGTATCCCCAGTCTTTGTGAAGGTTGTTAAAGTCGCCTACGTAGATGGCCGGATGAGGAAGGGAAGGGAAGATGGGATCAGGCCACATGATGTTAGGTGGCTTGTATATGTTTATTGTAATGATGTACCTGATTCTAGCCATGTTGATCTCTCTTCCACCCGTCGATTCTTCCAAAACTTCCACATCCTCTAATCCATTTCACATGTACACTGCTAGCCCATGTTTTGGATGGTTAACAGCAGTGATTTTGGTATAGCCATAGATTTTATGTCTGGCAGTTTTATCTTTTTCTTTCATGTGTGTTTCTTGGAGGGCGACAATGTCAATATGATGGTCTTCAAGGGTCCTCGAGAAGTAATCCGCTTTTTCCCTGGACATCCCTTCTACATTAAGTTGGTATATTCGGAGGATTGGCCCAACTCTTCTTTTTTGGTCCTGAAAAGGGTGTTCTGAGGAAGTATAATTGTTACTACGTTCACTGGGAGGTTGGTAATATGACGTCCAGTGGCCAATTGATGACATTGGTATGTTAGTGAATTTGCACAAAGCACAGAGCACGAAAAACACCAACACTTAACAGAAGCATCACATGAAGGTTGTCATCTTGCTCCCAATCTGGCATTGACCTTCCTGGAATTGATGCAAATATGAGTGGTTCCACTGGGCTTAGAGACCAGCACTATTGAGATCCTTCAATTGCTAAACAATTCAGCAATTACTCCTAGCTCTAGCATTGACTGAAGCTCTTGACTGCCAGTTTCTCTTATCCTCGGGGGAAAGGACTGTGGATTTTCTCTGACTCAGTGTTCTGGTTCAGTCTGGATGTGATTGTAATTTATTACAGGCTGCACAGAAAACAAAGTGGAGAAGGCAGTGATCAACTGCTGGTCCTGAGCCTTCTGTTCTGTTGCTCTCGATTTTGACCATCCCTGAGGATTTGGTGTTGTGGGCCCAATTCAGGTAGGGGGCTATAAAAAGGCTTTATTGAACTTTCCATGGTTTTCAAAGATTCACTTGGTAAATTTGTTGGAGTTTCTGTCTGTCTGGTTGCTGGATCTCGTAATTCACACCCCCCTTTCTCATCAGGACCTTGCCAGCAGGCTTGCAGCTTTGACTCTGCACTGGGAAGTAATAAAAGAACCTGATCCCTGGTCTGAAACACCCAAAGGCAGGCCCCTTTATTATAGGCTGCTTCCTGGTGCTCTGGGCATGTAAAAGGCTCTCCTGGGCGAAGAAGCCTAAAGCTTCAAGCTTCTCCTGAAAGTTCAGAATGTACTATACCAAATTAGTGGCTTGAGGTGATTGTCCTCCCCATATCTCCTGAATGAGTTCTAAAATTTCTCATGGCTGTCTCCTATATAATAGCTCCAATGGTGAGAAACCGGTGGAGGACTGTGGTATCTCTTGTTTGGCGAACAGGAGGGGAGGGAGCAATTGGTCGCAGTGGCAGATATCCATAGCAATGAACCTTTTTAGTATATTCTTTAGAGTCCTGTTGAACCTTTCTACCAGCCCATCAGTATGTGGGATGGTGGACGGAAATTCAGAGGGTCTTTGTTTTCAACATAGTTGTTTCATTGTCTGGGACATGAAGTTTGTTCCCTGGTCCATTATATTTTCCTAGGGTACCCCAACTCAGACAAGGCCTTCACAAGTTCAGAAGTGACTGCTTGGCATTCATAGAGCGCAGGGGTATGACCTCAGGATACTGGATGGAAAGTTCATGTCTAGCAAAACGTACTGGTAGCCTGCGGAGCGCTTTTCAAGGGGGCCAGCAATGTTCATCCCAGTGCGTTCAAAGGGAATGCTCACCAGTATGAGGGGACCTGGGGAGCTTTCTCTGCTGGCTGGGGTGCCATGAGCTGGCATTCTGGACACAAGGATGTTCCCATATTTTATACTTTATAGACCATTTTTTTTGGCCTGGAGTCTAAAGTTCAAGCCAGTGTTTTCATCCTTCCAAGGTGCCCCATGAAGGGTATGGTGTGGCACCAGCTGTATGACTGCCCTCCAGTAGGTGTCAGAGTCATAACCAGGATGTGGGCTGTTGGGCCTAATGGTTGGAGCCATGGGGGTAGCCAGACCTGGAGGTTAGAGCTAGCCTCAACCCCTTCTTGGGGTTTACACCGCTTTGCTGGTGGCCTGTGGAGGAACTCGGGCCCACCCACTACTCCAGGTTCCAACCCAGACGCCCTATAAACAGCAGCCATATACCGTTCACTTCAGTTCACTGCTGCTGCTCCTCTGGGCCTCTTCCCATCTGGTCCCTTGATCTTCTCCCCTTACCTCAGGGTTAAAGTTCTCAGGTCCCAATTTAAGTAACTGCAGCCAGAACCAAACTCTGATTATCCCTTGAGCTACTTTGGACAAAGAAAAGCACTCTTCCATGAACCTCTGGTCCCAATCAGGAACTAACCTGCTAAGCCTCTGAAGCTCCTTTGATCTGAGCCTGCTGGCCTCTGATTGGCTACTTCGAAGACTCTCTAGGAAGGCCCAGAGGACCCACCTTCGCTGCTCCTTGCCTGGGATTGGGTATAGTAGGACAGCGGGGCCTCCTTTAGGGAGCCGAAAAGGCCAGGTTCACCCCATCACGCATACACACCTTTAGAGACTAGATTGCAGTCCTCTACTTAGTCTGATATTGCGTTCCACTTTTTTGTGTTTACATGTTGAGATCTAATAGAATCCTAAAACATCTATTCAGAGGAAATTTTCACTCAACTTATATACTCAGACATGTGTTGTTCCATGAAAAGCTGGAAGATGGTTTTATTCATTTAACATAATCTTAAGTGCCAATGTACAAAGTATGTTATTTAAACCTTTACAAACTAGCTAAATCAAATCTGATTTTCACTAGACGAATGAACGGCAAATCTGTACTCCAGGGAGAATGTCCCTGCCAAAAAAATGTTCAGCACTTTCCTTTGAGCTGCTAGTGCTGTTCAGATAAAGACTGGGAAAAAACCTCAGCAGCAAACTGCTTCCTGCTCCCTCCACTCCTTCCAACCTAGAAAATGGCTTAACACTTTTTTTTTGTGGAACCTTCAGGAAAAAAAATACTGATCGCTATCTAGGAACAAGGATATCAAATTTCAGCTGAAAGGGTAAAACTTTGAAAAAATTATTCATAAGCAACTGAACATTACCCTTTGTATTGGAAATATTTAGGTAACTTTAATGGTAGGTATCAGTGCATGTGCAACCTATAATCTATCATACTGATATTGTCACTGATCACAACAAAATATCTAGATTTACAGTGGCAACAGTTAGATGCAGGCAAATCCTCTAATGGCAGCATCAACTACTGGCCATCTAATAATGTAATATTAATTGATTCATGGGACTAGCTGGCCATCTATTCCAATTATCTTGTTTTAAGTAAAAATAATGGGTAAGATTCTCTGCTGGCCTAAACTGGTATAACTTTATTGAAGTCAATGGAGCTAGCATGTCTTATGTCATCCGAGAATCTGGCCCTGTATTTAACGTTATTATTCTACAATCTGTGGTGTTGTTGTTGTGATCTTCCTGAGTACTTATACTGATAACCAATAGGAATGACACAACCTATTTCAATCTGGTTTCTTGAGATCAAAATATGCGCATATTATACAATAAACACGAACTGTCTTTCCCATCACAGTATATAATGCAATGTGAGAACAAAAAGAGGGTTCTATCCTGCAAACAGCTGAATGCTTTCTCCTCTCACTCTTATTGACTGCACTGGGAGCTGAGGGTGCTCAGCTCCACACAGGACAAGAAATGACTGATGCCATGATAACGTTCTACGTACAATACAAAAGTTGCTAATCTGGTAAGATTTTTATACCCTGCTCCAAAGCTCAATGAAATTAACGGGAGTCCTTCAATTGACTACAATAGGCTTTGGATCAGGCCCTTATCGGATAAGCAAATTCCTGCAACCATCCCCCCCCCCGACATTTGATTGACTTCATCTCTCATATATACTTGTAAGAAATGAAATCCCCAGAACAGTAAAAATTAGGATCAAAAAACATATTGTACTCTTTATTTTGATAATTTTTTCAATACCTTTTGTAAGATTTACAGGCACCTTTCAAACCAGTTTTACCAGCCATGCAAGTTACACACCTCAATTTTTTTTTAATTGTGCTTCAAGCTACAAATCTATTGTTAATCATCTCTCTAGTCAAGTATCCATTCCTGGTAATTATAGTGTGCTTTTGTACAGTAGATTGAACAGTACACATCTAACAATACACTTCCACTATAAAACAAAGGGTCAAAGTTAACATTGAATGGGCAGTGTCTGTTGGGTGGGGTGATAATGAGCAATGGAGGATTATATGTCAGTGGGGAAGTGACTGGATCCCCTGTTTATTTCCAGACATTCTAATGTTTTGTTTTGAATTGAAGAATGTATGTGAAAAAAAATGTAACTGTTTTAAGGCATTCACTGCATTCCTTTGAAACATAGGTTCAAACTTAACTGCTTTTATTTATGAATTTCCCAAGTTTTCGTATGAGCACCAATAGCATCTGATGTAAATGGGCACAGTTCCATTGACTTTAATGGAGCTGCGCCAATGTACTCTGAGAATGTGGCCTCCAAAGTTTAAGTTGGGTTATCATATAAGGCAGGAATAGCCTCTTCTGGAAGACCTTATGAGGCTCAACAAAGCAGAGCTCCATTCTTGCAGATTGGGTAAATGCATAGGATGGGAGGGAGTTATAATTGGGTGGGGGGTGAGGGAAGCACATAGCGATGGTGGAACAGATAGTGATGCTTTTATTTACATTGAAAGCTCTTAAAGTTTTATATCTAAAAAAATTTAAGCATTTAAAATGATAAAAGGCCTGACTTCTCCTGGGTCAGAGCAATAACTCTTTATATTGCCCCCGACACAAGCAGCCCAGGAGCCAGGACACAAACTTGGGACCTGATCCTGCATACTTGTACACAGGTGAGTTGCCCTTATTCATGCAGAGTCCCAATGTAAAGGTTGAATTGTGATGACCCTACATCAGGGGTGGGCAAACTACGGCCTGCGGGCCGGATCCGACCCATCAGGGCTTCGGATCCAGTCCGCAGGATTGCTGAACCCCGTGGTGCGGTGGGCCCTGCGCCGCTGCTGGAAGCGGCCGGCACCACGTCCCTGCAGCCCCTGGGGAAGGGGGGGTAGAGGCACTGCCCCCCGCAGCTCCCATTGGCCAGGAACGGGGAACCACGGCCAACGGGAACTTTGAGGGAGGGAGCCTGCCCTGGCCCCGGTGCACACCGCTGCCACCCCGGAGCCTCTCCAGGTAAGCGGCACCGGGCCGGAGCCCGCACCCTGAACCCCTCCTGCACCCCAACTCCCTGCCCTGAGCCCCGCCATACGCCTCCTGCACCCCTGTCCTGAGCCCTTGCTGCACCTCGCACCCCTCCTGCATCCCAACCCCCTGCTCTGAGTCCCCTCCCACACTCCTCCCTGCGCCCCTGCCCTGAGCCCCCTCCCTCACTCTGCACCCCCACCCCCTGCCCTGAGCCCCCTCGTACACTCTACCCTTCCTCTGCCCTAACCCCTTGCCCTGAGCCCCTTCCTGCACCCCGCACCCCCTCCCACACCCCGCACTCCCTCACGCACCCCAGCCCCCTGCCCCAGTCCTACATTCATGGCCCTGCATGCAATTTCCCCACCCAGATGTGGCCCTCGGGCCAAAAAGTTTGCCCACCCCTGCCCTACATAAACCAAAAATACAGTAAAAAGTGATGGGAGGGGAAAATAAACAAAGATGAGGAGAAAAAGAAAAAAGAAAGAACAAAGAGAGAGAAAAGAGAGAACAGGGAAAAAAGGAAGAAGGAAAAAAGAGAAGAGAGAAAGACAAAAGAAGAGAAATATACAGAGAATGAAGGACAGACAAGAACAAGGATAGAGAAGGGAAAGTGAAGTCCATGCATATGAGGTTAGGACTACTCCCCTAAGTAAGAGTTTGCAGTCTGAGCCCTTGTAAATCCCACATGATAGGCCAGGTCAGCCACTCAGAATTTAGCCTCTGATTCTGCAACTGCAGGGGAATCCCCTGAATTTACACAGAACACCATGGAAGGGAAGGGTCCCACACAGACACATGCATTTACAAGACTGGGCCTTACTTTGCTGTCTTTGGTACAGTAGCTTTTTTTTTGGCCACATCATCAATAAATTAAAATAAATATTGAAGAAATGCTGAAATTGAAACATATTCCTTTTCCTATACTGGTAGATTTGCTTGGTTGTTCTATAAAGAGGATTATACAAAGGATTTACTGTAGGGTTTGTATATTTTATGCAAAAAAAGTATATTTCCCTGGACAGTTTGCTTTGTTTCTGCAGATGCTGAGTTTCTTCAGTTTGTTCCTGTGGGTTGGTTTTAAAGATTTTTTGATGCACATGGACTGGTGTTGGAGATAGTCTTCTGGATTTTTTTTACTGCTGTTAGTCAAAGATAATTCTTTCTTTCTCCACGCCGGGTTCATGTGACTCAGATTGTTTAACAAATGTACAATAATAACACTTAGCTCATATGTAGCACTTTTCTTCTGCGGATCTCAAAGCACCTTATAAAAATAATGAGTCACCAGGAGAGGTGAAATGACTTGCAGGTCAGTGCAAAACTGAGAACTGAACTCAGGTCTCCTGGCTATCAGTCTAAGAGTCTACCCAATGGACCATTCTGCTACCAGAAAGGGACCCCTGCCAGCAGAGCAAAGAATATCGCAAAATAGTTATTTTTGTCCAACTGGACAGAGAGATAATTCTTCCTTAAGAAGAATTCACTAGCTCGCTGATCACTGCTCACATGCACAATGTCACTGCTCTATATGCTACAGTTGATTTGCCAGATAAAGGCCCTGTGTAGCGATAAGGTGTGCGGTATTTTGTTTTATGTTCTTTTGTTTTTCTACTTCTCCTGATTTGTACTAACTTTAGCAACCAACTTCCTTTATCTTTTTAATGCATTAATTAAAATACTGATTGTGTTTCCTCATCCTCTTTTTAATACTTTATTAAAAATAATTACAGCAGTTCCTTGCCATTCTACATTAACCCTGAAACGCAGGTGCCACAACAATAACTGCTATTAATGCAGCTGCCACCTTTATATTCACGACTGTCCTTTACAGCTTTGAGGAGACTTGTCCTAATGGACGAGGAGAATGTAACTAACACTAATGGAAGTTACCTAACCAAGTGGGATTATAGGCCTGATTCTCCATGGTCTTGCATCTTCTGTAGCCATTCACACATGTCCAAAGTGGGTGGGAGTGCTACCAACTCAGATGGCCTGATTTGCTTCTCATTTCCACGGGTGCAAACCAGGAATGACGCCACTCAAATCAGCAGCAATACATCTGTGGAAGTAAGAAGAGACTCAGTGAAAGGTAAATGGCTACAAAAGACAAGAGAGATCTGTAAATCAGAGGGGCAAGCCCCCACTCACCAATAATCCTAACCTATTCCTTCGCCACCTCAGTTTTATACTGTGTCAATCTCACAAAACTGGCACATAAATACTTTTTTGTGTTAGAGGTGTTATTAGCATACTCAAAACATCTAATATTACATATAATAGAGATATGAGAATATCTGCGTATGTTACAGGAAACTCCATAAGGGAAATGTTGCAGATTTTTTGTTGAGGGGGGGGAGCAGTGTTTGTTCTTCTGCAAATCTGAGCAGAGAATGGCCTGCAAAAACCATAGATCCACCAGATCTACAGGGATCTTCCAGAAGCCCCCTGTTCAGAGGCCCTGGGCCTCTAAACTGTTTCTAGGTACCCTGATCGACCCTTGGCTCACTGAAAGCACGGCTCCAGTGGAGTGCTACCACCAGGAACTACAATTGGGCCCCTTCCCTTATGGATGGGCTGAACACCAAAGCTATGACTCCATTAGTATTAACTTTGATGCTGAATCCCTGCAAGGTTGTAAGCAGGATGATGCATGGAGAGTACCCATTCCCTCCCTCTCCTCTCAGACAGATTCCCATCTCTGTACAAGTTTACACTTGGTGTGAGGCAAGAATGGGATCAGCATTAGGTAAAAAAATGAGGAGTCCTTGTGGCACCTTAGAGACTAACAAATTTATTTAGGCATAAGTTTTCGTGGGCTATCACCCACTTCATCAGATGCATGGAGTGGAAAATACAGTAGGCAGGTATAAATACACAGCACATGAAAAGATGGGAGTTGCCTTACCGAGTGGGGGGTCAGTGCTAATGAGGCCAATTCAGTTAGGGTGGATGTGGCCCATTTCCAACAGTTGACAAGAAGGGGGTGAATATCAACAGAGGGGAAATTATTTTTTGTAGTGACCCAGCCACTCCCAGTCTTTATTCTGGCCTAATTTGATGGTGTCAAGTTTGCAAATTAATTCCAGTTCTGCATTTTCTTGTTGATGTCTATTTTTGAAGTTTTTTTGTTGAAGAATAGCCACTTTTAAGTCTGTTATTGTGTGTCCCGGGAGACTGACGTGCTCTCCTACTGTTTTTTGAATGTTTGCATTAGGTATAAGATGCATAAGTGGCTGCCTCGGGCACTACATTTTTAGGGGTGGCTCTAGCTCAACTGCTCCTCTCCATAACCAAGACAATTTTTTTTTAAAGCACCCCCCATGCCAGCAGCAACAGCAGGCCACAAGTTACCATGACTGTGCAGCTCTAGCTCGGCTATGTCTGGTCAAGTACCCGTGTCACACCTAGGACATCAGAACTGCAAGCACCACCCTGCGTGGGACGGGGGAACAATGGAGCAGAATTGTCATTCTCCTCCCATCATCCTACACCCTGGGTGGGATTTGTGGAGTTTTGTCTTCTCTGCCCACAGCCATTGATTGGGTGATCTTGGTGGCTGTCTTAGGAAGGCAGATCCTGGATCTCCCACATACCTCAGACAAAAGTTACTTGCACTTGGGGTGCTTCTCTGAGATCCCGGGTAGTGCGTAAGGATCGGAGGGCAGGACTGTGCAGGGAACTATAGTGAGAAGAGACCAGCTTCTCCCACCCTTATCCCAACCCCGTAGTACTCCTAGAGAAGGGGAAGGGTAGCAAAGTCTGGCCCCAAATCAGAGTGAGTCGGCATGGCGGACTCAGGTCCCAGCTCCTTACAGAGACATGTACTACACTAAGGATGGCAGAATCTGGCCCAACGGGATCCTAAAGGTAAACCAACGTGCCCACGGCATCAAATGCAGGAATTCCGTTTCGGGGGCCTTCTCCTGAGACCTGAGCCCCTCTGCATCTGCCAAACCCTTCCCGATCAGGAGCACGTGGAGGGACCCCCTGCACGGTTCCCCCGGGTAATCCCCCTCACAAACACTAAGGCTGCGCCTGCGGCTCCGCTCCAGTGAGTCACAGGACAAAAGGCTCCAATAGGGACCCGAGCGAGCACGTAACCATGTGCACATTGTTTGGGGGCGGAGGAAGGGCGTTGCGCCGGCCGGGCTGAGGCTCCAGGGAGACTGGCCCTGGGAGCGAGCCCCACGTGGGCAGTGAAGCGCGCGCCGCCTCCAGGCAGCCCCCCGCCCGGGGAAGGCACCTGGACCCGGTGCCCCGCGCCTGCTAGGCGTGCGGCAGGCGGGAGTGGGGGTGAGTAGCCGCAGCGACTGGAGCGCGCTGGGCTGGGGCGGGGCAGCGCCGCGCGGGGAGGGGGCCGGTGGCGCTGTGCGGGGCTGGGAAGGGGCGAGGAGAGGAGCATCACGTGAGGGGAGACGCAGCGGCGCAGCCACTTGTGTGTCTGCTTGTGCAACGCGTATGGGGGGAGAGGGGAGTTAGCGTCTGGTGCACAAGGTTGCGGGGCGGGCATAGCCTGGTCCCACCTGCGGGAGGGTGGGGTGGCCTTGCCCAGTGCTGTCCCACCGCCGCTGGTGCACAGGAAGCTGCAGTGGTTCTATCAGCCCCTTCAGGGTCGGAGCAGGGAGTTACGCCACAGTGGGTGGCTTGAAGTTCACCCGAGCAGACCGTTGCCCTGGGGAGTTGGAGGGAGTTAGCCCTCCCCTCCCCGCTTGTAGAATAATTAAAATCACGGCTTTCAACAATGTAAATCACTTTCCTTCTACTCCCACCGCCGCTATTGAGAAAAGCGCGGAGCATCTAGCCCGCGTTAGCAGAGGAAGGTCTGCATTTGCAAACTTCAGTTTTCCTCAGAAGCAGACCCAGAGGCCTTGATTCTCAGTGGTGACTCTGTTCCTGAAAGGAGGGGAAAGGTGCTTTGTAGCTGGGGTCCTCTAGAGCTCTCTCTAGCGTAAATTAGCATGTGATCTGCTTCTCCACCGCCTTGTGCAGTCTTATACTGTACCTGCTCCTGGATGGGATGTCAGAGACAGGCCAAAGGCAGAGAGAGGGCATGCCATGACAGTGCAGCTCTAGCTCGGCATGCCCTCGGCCTGTCCCTGACATCCCATCCAGGAGCAGGTACAGTATAAGACTGCACAAGGGAGGGGCAAGGCGGTGGAGAATCAGTCCTGGGCAGGTCATCTGAGGTAAATTTCATTCTAAAGTGTAAAAACAACCAGGAGTTGGGTGGCACCTTAAAGACTAACAGATTTATTTGGGCATCAGCTTTCGTGGGTAAAAAAAACCAACCACTTCTTCTGATGCATTCTAAAGTGTAAAGTGCATTAGTGTTTCAGGTTGGCTACAAAATATCTGAAAGACATTATTTTGCATTTCTTACCTGTCTTAAACATGGCTGTACCAATTTTAATAAAACACTAAAAACATAAAGAATGAGGAGTACTTGTGGCACCTTAGAGATTAACAAATTTATTTGGGCATAAATTTGTTAGTCTCTAAGGTGCCACAAGTACTCCTCGTTCTTTTTGCTGATACAGACTAACACGGCTACCACTCTGAAACTAAAAACGTAATTTGCATCTGGACTAAGAAAGCATATGCTAAATTTAAGAAATAAGCTATCCCACGAATTTGCATCGTAACATGCTATGTAATCTTATTTAATATTTACTTTGCAGTATTGCATAGAAGCCAGCCAGGTCAGTGACCTATCGTGCTAGGTTTTGTAAAACAATATAGTAAATGGCAGTCCCTGTCCCGTAGAGGTTACAGTCTAAAAGACAAGATGTAACAGTATGTGAGACAAACAAGCAGGTCAGGGTGGGATGAGAGTAACATGAGGTAACAACAACAACAAAATCCCACGATAGCATGTGCACAGTTCTTAGTCAGGAGCAACACAAGGTTTCTCTTTCAAATGGGGGATTCAACATTTGGTGGAGTGTGAATTGCAGGTTGGCAGGAGCAGAGCTTATGAGATTGCTGCCTATTGTGGTATCACACCTACTTCAATCCATTGGTATTTGCTTTTGTATGTAAGTCAATGCAGATAGGGTGAAACCCCCTTACTCAAGGTGTGCGGGGAAAGGTGGGGACAGGAAGTGGCTTGTAGAATAGCTCATGGCAACTGGAGCTGTGCTGTGAGCTGGAAAGGGCAAAGGGAGTTATGCTCTTCTTATTAAGGCACAGATAGCTTGTATTTAACAGCTATGTTATTTTAAGTTAAACATTACATAACACAGCAATGAGAGGCTGCTGTAGGCTTCAGTCTGCCACAGTCTATGCTCCACCAATGGTTCAGAACTCCACCTTCCAAAATGGAGGATGACCTTTGGTGTCTGCCACTGCACCGCGTATCTTTACACAACAATAAAGCTACTCCTCACAGTGGTGGGACAGGAGCTAGTGTGTAGGCACAGTGCTTCTGTGTACATGATCCGGGCTCTGGTAGATCTCCCGTGCAGAGCTTGGTTCTAGAGGCTGACCCACAGAGCACTTCCACAACCTTGTCCCCTCCCTAACGGCGTAATGCTGGGGAAACAAAGTGCTAACTCCTCCTATCCTGATCCCTTCATGTAAGTAGTCCAGTGGTTCTCAACCTTTCCAGACTACTGTACCCCTTTCAGGAGTCTGATTTGTCTTGTGTACCCCAAGTTTCACCTCACTTAAAAAGCTACTTGCTTACAAAGTATCTCAGCACACTGTTACTAAGGCTATGTTTATGTCACAGGGGTCATGGAAGTCACAGAATCCGTGACTTCCAGAGACCTCTGTGACATCTCTGCTTCAGCCCCAGGGGCTCTGGGATTCTGGAGCTGGTAGCCAGTGGGCCTGGGCAGGTTCCAGCGACAGGAGGCCTCCTGCAAGGTTCTGGTGATAGACTCCTGAAGGGGCCCTCCTCAGGGTTCCAGCAACAGGCAACAGCCTCGTGCAGGGGGAGGGGGACGCCTTGGGGGAGCGGCTGGGGGTGTCACATTTTCTTTTTGGGAAATATGTTCACCCTGCAGCCCCAGCCGCCATGGGGGGTGGGGGGGGCTGCAGCTTCCAGCTGCTGCGGGCGGAGGGGGAACCCCACAGCTCCCAGCCACCACGGTGGTGGGGGAAACCATGGAGCTGCAGCAGCAAAAGTCACATACAGGTCACGGCTTCCGGTAATTTTTGTTTATTGCAAATGACCTGTCCCTGACTTTTACTAAAAATAACCATGAGAAAATCTTAGCCTTAAGTATTACTGAAAAATTGCTTACTTTCTCATTTTACCATATACACCTCTACCCCAATATAGCGCTGTCCTTGGGAGCCAAAAAATCT